>NC_085044.1:4574649-4610227 GCF_963692335.1 Osmerus eperlanus | reverse complement strand
TGCCAGAGGAAACCTCTTGGGGCCAGAGCCATAGCTCAGATACCTGAGAGGGGGAGGGAGAGAGAAAAAACAGGCAGGGAGGAGGGAGAGAGAGGGAGAGAGAGAGAGGAATGGAGGAAAGGAAAGGGAGAGAGAGAGAAGGAGTGAGGACAGGGAGAGAGAAACCAGGCAGAGGGAGAGGGAGAGAGAGAGAGGGGAATGGAGGAAAGGAAAGGGAGAGAGAGAGAAGGAGTGAGGACAGGGAGAGAGAAACCAGGCAGAGGGAGAGAGAGAGAGAGAGAGAGAGAGAGAGAGAGAGAGAGAGAGAGAGAGAGGCAAGGACGGAAAGGGAGCAAACAAAGGAAGGAGAGAAAGCGCTGGCATCAGAGGCTATTCGACCAGGCCTGCCGGTCGGAGGGGGGCGCTCTGGGAGAGCGGGGGGGGGGCGTACCTCTCCAGGCGCTGCTGCAGCAGGGTCAGGTGCTCCTTCAGCCTCCGGATCTCCTCTCTCTTGATCCGGGTGATCTCCCTGTTCCTGTCCATGTACCTGAAACCAGCACACACACCGTCCTGAGCACACTGGCACACCCACTGGGACACCCACTGGGACACCCACTGGGAAACCCACTGGGAAACCCACTGGGAAACCCACTGGGACACCCACTGGCACACCCACTGGGACACCCACTGGGACACCCACTGGGACACCCACTGGCACACCCACTGGGACACCCACTGGCACACCCACTGGGACACCCCACTGGCACACCCACTGGGACACCCACTGGGACACCCACTGGGACACCCACTGGCACACCCACTGGGACACCCACTGGCACACCCCACTGGGACACCCACTGGGACACCCACTGGCACACCCACTGGGACACCCACTGGCACACCCACTGGGACACCCACTGGCACACCCACTGGGACACCCACTGGGACACCCCACTGGGACACCCACTGGCACACCCACTGGGACACCCACTGGGACACCCACTGGGGACACCCACTGGCACACCCACTGGGACACCCACTGGCACACCCACTGGGACACCCACTGGGACACCCACTGGGACACCCACTGGCACACCCACTGGGACACCCACTGGGACACCCACTGGGACACCCACTGGCACACCCACTGGGACACCCACTGGCACACCCACTGGGGACACCCACTGGGACACCCACTGGCACACCCACTGGGACACCCACTGGGACACCCACTGGGACACCCACTGGCACACCCACTGGGACACCCACTGGCACACCCACTGGGACACCCACTGACACCCTGGGACACCCACTGGCACACCCACTGGGACACCCACTGGGACACCCACTGGGACACCCACTGGCACACCCACTGGGACACCCACTGGCACACCCACTGGGACACCCACTGGGACACCCACTGGGACACCCACTGGGACACCCACTGGCACACCCACTGGGACACCCACTGGGACACCCACTTGAAAGCAAATTGCTATTTGTGGGATTCATAAATACAAAATAAACAAACTGTGGATTCAGATCTTTGGCTGACCTGTCCATGTAGAGCATGGAGGGGAACTCCAGCTTGTTGTGGATCTTCTCGGGTCGACCCAGCGCCTGGTTGAACTCGAATCTCGAGAGTTCGAAGGTCAACACAGGAGGGAGCTCTGTGAACCAGTGCTGTGGGGAAAAGACGGGGGGGGGGGGGGGGGGGGGGGGGGGGATTATGGTCTGCTCCAATTGCTGCTCTCCTTTCAAGCAGTTAACACGGTAGGCTCGCCGTGGGACTTAAGGACTCATTTCTATCCACCAGAAGGGAGGGAGTGAGGCAGGGAAGGAGGGAGGCAGGCGAGGAGGAAGTGAGGCGAGGGAGGCAGCGGGTAGGGAAGCAGGATTGGTATGTGCTGGGCGCTTGTGCTGCACCGCAACATTCCAAATCCCTCTCAGTCCCGCAAAGCCCTGGGAGGAACATCCAGGTCTCCTCTCCTGACTCCACGGTGCAGGTCACCCGCTCTGCCCTCACCCCCGCCCCCTCCAAGTCTCACCCTCAGTCCACCTCCCTCGCTCTCTGTCTCTCTCTGTCTCTCTCTCTCGTGGAATGTGCCACACCCGCATTCCTCTGCTTCTCCCTCTTTCTACCCCCTTCTCTCTCTCCTTGCATCTCTCTCTTTCCTTACCTTTTCCCCTCCCTCTCTCTCTCTTACTTTTTCTCCTTCACTCTCCCTCCCTCCATCCCTCCCTCCCTCCATCCATCCATCCACTCCCTCCCTCCCTCCCTCCCTCCACCCACTCCCTCCCTCCCTCCACTTCCTCCCTCCCTGTGTGTGTGTGTGTGTGTGGCACAGTCGAGGGCTGTTGCTGCTGGTTGCATGTGCAGTGTGGTTATTTTTGAGCATGTGTTTGTGTGTGAGTGTGAGAGAGTGCGAGTGTGTGAGGGCGTGTGTGAATGAGAGCGTGTTTGTGAGAGTGTGAGTGTGTGTGTGTGAGGGCGTGTGTGTGAGAGTGCGTGCGTGTGTGTGTGTGTATGTGTGTGTGTGTGTGTGTGTGTGTGTGTGTGAAAGTGTGTGTTTGTGAACTGCTGACCTCCTGGCCAGACTTGGCAGTGCTCTCGGCAGAGTGAGAGAGCGACTCGATCTCTCCCTCGATCATGGCCGCCTCCAGACACTCGTGAAGGTCCTTGAAGCCGTTCACCTGCAGAGGGTACTGGCCAAACATCTCCGTGTTCTCAAACTTCTTTCCTGAGAAGGGAACACGCACACACACACACACACACACACACAAACACACACACGCCAAACCATTAACAACTAGTTCACAACCATTTGCTTCCTCGTTTCATCTCAACACCTAAATGAACCGAATGGGCCAAATGTTCATGAGAGGCACACGGGCTGTGTGATGTAGTGTTATGCTACAGGGGTGCTGCCAAGCAGCCTGGCCTGTGTGTGTGTGTGTGCCATATGGGACGTCAGGGGAGGAAATGGGTCAGGCCTTTCGTGCTCGTTTACAGCCGAGGTGATTTTCCACTGTTCCGCACCGTTCTGTGCAGAGCCAGCACTTCCAGCAGGCAGCTCTTTGGAACTCTCCCTCTCTCCCTCCCTCTACCTCTCGCTCTCTCCCTCTCCCTCTCGCTCTCTCCCTCTCGCTCTCTCCCTCTCGCTCTCTCCCTCCCTCTCTCTCTCCCTCCCTCTCTCCCATCTCTCCCTCTCCCTCCCTCTCTCCCATCTCTCCCTCCCTCCCATCTCTCCCATCTCTCCCTCTCTCCCTCTCCCCCTCTCTCTCTCCTCTCTCTCTCTCCCCCCCACCCCCCATCTCTCCCTCACTGGCAGCCATGAAAGGCAGGACCTCCAGACCACAGCAAGGGTAGAGAGAGAGTGAGAGGGGGGGGAGGAGGAGGAGGGGGGGTGCAGAGGGGACATGCAGATGAGGCGCTGAGGTCACGCGAGGAGCAGATGTGTCTGGCGGGCGCTTCTCTGGTATTGTCATGCATAATAAGCGCAATGTCAATCAGGCGCCAAGGTCCTCCAGGATCAATGCCCCCCCCCCCCTCCCTCACCCCCGGTTCTTCTACATGTGCCACCTCTCATTAAAAGCAGGTCAACTTTCATTACCGGGGGGGGGGGGGCTGGGGGGGGGGGTGCAAGGAGACACTTTCACTCTCAGTCTCTCTCAGTCTCTCTCTCAGTCTCTCTCTCTCTTGCCTCCCCTTGCGCCCGAGTTCCACTCCATCCTCTCACCTTCCAGAACCCCCACGGCCAGAAAGCGCCCATAGAACAGCTCCACCATCGGATTCTTGGGCTTCTCTCCCTCCCTGGAACGAGAAGAACAGTTACAAGTCCACGCGCGCACGCACGCACGCACGCGCGCACACACACGCCAGGTTTTGCTTCAACGCCCCCTCTTGAATTCTCGGTTGAAAAAAGGGTCAACGCGTGATCCCATACATGAACACGCTTCTCCTACGAGAACCAAGCATGCCTGTTTGCATTAAGTCATTTAGCAGACGCTCTTATCCAGAGCGACTTACAGTAAGTACAGGGACATCCCCCCGAGGCAAGTAGGGTGAAGTGCCTTGCCCAAGGACACAGTCATTTTTCACGGCCGGGAATCGAACCGGCAACCTTCTGATTAATAGCCCGATTCCCTAACCGCTCAGCCACCTGACCCCCAGTGTTTAGAGGGTGCCCTCCCCCCCCGGTAGCCGGAGGGTTGGAGATGTTTACCTGTCCTCCTCCGCCTTCATCTGGAAGGCGTCCTCCAGCCAATCCAGCAGCTTGTGGGTGAACTCACTCACATCCTGCTGTGGGCACCACAGAGGGAGAAAGAGAGAGAGAGAAAGGGGGGAGGAAGAGAGAGGGGGGGGAGGAAGAGGGAGAGGGAGAGGGGAGGAGAGAGGGGGGGGGGGGAAGAGAAAGAAAAAAACGGCAAGAAAGAAAGAGCGTGAAAGAGAACAAAAAAGGAGACACATTAAAACTCATTTTCTTTAGGGCACCAAGGTCAAGGGCCTCCAATTTCCAACGACGCCTGGAAGCAATGAACAAAGCCCAAACACAGTAACATAAACCCACGGCACATCAACTGGGTGTGGTGTTTGGCCCCTGCCGATGCTGTATAGTGCAGTGTCGATGCCAGGGCCAGGGGGCCTTCCTGCCCCACCCACCTGGGTCCCCCCCCCCGCCCCCCCCCCACGACAGGGACACTGAACCCGATGAGCCTCCTGGCCACACGGACCCCCTCCCTAGACCTCTGGCCAAAAACATTAGCTCGGCGCTATCGCCCTCTGGACACTTGTCATATTCCCATTAGGCTGGAGCGTATTAGCATAGCCGGGCTAATCCCTGGTCGATACGATTTGGCGCGGCCTTTCGGTGGAGGCGTCGCGGGGCTGCGGGATTGACGTTTCTAGACGAGGTGAGGTTTAGGGTGAGCTGGAGGTGTCCAGAACGATGACGGTCGGCGGAGTCAGCGAAACGTTTATTGGGGGAGGGTTCAAATCGTATGTCGTAGGTACATTAAAGAAGGTGGTGGTGGTGGTGGGCAGCTGTCAGGGAGACAAGAACAGGAACTAATGGTGTTTTATTATTCGCAGTATTATATGCTAATACTACTACCAACACACCCAACCCATACTACTACTAACAAGTAGTAGTTCAACTTCCTCCCAAAACAATGTTTGTCTACAAATATGTATAATGTGTCTCCCTCTTCAGGTCTCCAGGGCCGAGGAGACCAACCACGCTGCTCCCTCCGAGAGGCCATCACCCCCCCCCCCCCAGCTCACCTGCTGGGACTCGCTGGACTTGAAGGCGTCCTTGAGGATGTCCACGGCGCGCGACGGGTCCACGTACTTCCTCTTGGAGCCCACCATGAGGGAGAAGAGGGTCCGCAGCTCCTGCATGAAGGGCAGGTTCCTGTGCTCCTGCGGGGGGGGGGGGGGGGGGGGGGGGGGGGGGAGGGAGAGAGGGGAGGAGGGGGAGAGAGAGAGGAGAGGAGGGGTAAAGGGAGAAGGGAGGAGGGGAGGAAGGGGGAGGGACAGAGGACGTTAGTGTGACAAGTTTACCCCCCACCCGTCCTCTCCGGCGCCCCCTCCTTGCACGCACACTCACATCCTGGTATCAGCTAACGGAGATGGGCCACCTACCTCTGCTCTCCACCCGACTCCCGTTCAGCTCCAGGTGAAAGGGTTTATTTAGCCGTTAAAACGATCTAATGATAGCTACTGGTACCGTCGCTCGCACACTGCTGAATTACCCCGGCAAGGTGGGGGAGGGTGAAGTATGTCACACTGGCTCAAGACCCTAAACCTTCGCCTTAACCCCTAGCTCACAAAACGCGCGCCATTTGAACATTTTCCCCATGAGTCTTCTGCAAACCGACCCAAAAACGCCAGCGTGCTTTTAAACCAGACGCCGCCCAGCGCAAAGGATTAATGAGAACGCGCGCGCGTGTGTGTGTGTGTGTGTGTGTGTGTGCGTGTGTGCGTGTGTGTGTGTGTGTGTGTGTGTGTGTGTGTGTGTGTGTGTGTGCGTGTGTGTGAAAGGACACATGTAGGCCCCCGTGGCACGGTCTCATTCTTCAAAGTCAGGGATATTGATGACAGATTAGGACCCCCTAATCTCTCTGCCGGGTATGGAGCGAGCCCCGGCCGTGACACACGAGGGACTAAGACCCGGGCGAGGACTGGAGCTATACGACTACAGCAGAGGCTAAGCCCCGATTAGTGGATGTGCGTTAACCGCCCTACAGTTGGGCCCGCCGTCGCCGGGATACAGAAGGGAGGGGGGGGGGGGAGTGGTGGTCGCTGGGTGAGGCTAGGCCCAAGCAGAGGAAGGAACAACCCCCCCCCCCAATGGCGAAGGCTCATTTTCCCGGTGGGGGTCGATGCTGGGTACAAGAACCAGGGTTGAATCAAGGAATCTCCTTCCGCCTCTCGTCCTCTTCTCCTAGGCTAGGGGGAGGGCGTGCCAGGCTGAGCCCCCCCCCCTCGCAGCTGCATGTATAGACCCAGAGAGCACTCCAGTCCAAACTCCTCACAGCTAATGGGAGACACTCTGACCCACGCTTCCGGACCTACATCTACGCCCTCTGACCCCTGAGGGGAAGTCTCCCCTGCCGCAAAGCTGGGACAACCACCAGCCACGGCCGACCCACAGGGGTCGAGTCGCGCTTTCCAGGGGTGTGTGTGTGTGTGTGTGGAGGGATAGCCAGCTACCTAAGTATGTAGCGCTCTGCAGGGGAAGGAACTGTGCGAAAGGAACTCTGGCGGCGAATGCCCTCTCCTCGTTTTCTTGACATAGCGGGAGTTGTTTTTCCCCCCCCCCCCCGACTGCCGCCGAGGATTTGGGCCGTAAGCCTCTCTCTGCTGAGAGCAGATAAATATGTCTCGTCAGTTCGAGCCGTGTGTGCGTGTGTGCGCGTGTCGCTAACCTTCTGGTTGCGAGGCAGGTCCTGGACTCTGGCCGGCGGAGCATAGTGAAGAACCAGTCTCTGGAACTCCAGCAGGTTGAAGAGAGACTAGAACAAGACAACAAGGACACGACACGCTCATGAAACGTTTCCAACAGGCGTCATATTCCTAAACTAAATGAGCCCCCAGACGGTCTATCGAGGGGGCAGAGATAGGTTGGGTTCTGTACATTGCATGTACCCACTCTGCTAATACAGGCTAGTGCTGCATTTGTGGGTCTGACGAAACCAAAAGGATTCCAGGCGCATAAAGACCTCCGCTATAGGTCACAGATTATATAAAAGAGCTGCTCGGCGGTCCGAGGGTGAGGCGTGTGCAAAGAAAGCAGGGTTGTTGACTCGGAATCTGGGATTCCCAGAAGAGGCATTAGGGCTGGGTGCGCTGCCATCTATCTCCATGGTAGCTCACGTTACCCTCGGGGCTCAGCGTCATGTGACGGTGTATCCAGTGTTCATCACGCATATGTCATCTCAGGTCACATTCCACAAGGGCCTCTGCGAGGTTAGATTCGCTAATCCAATCTTAGTTTTTTTTTTTGTGTGGACAGGATAGCCAGGGCTTCTCATCGAATCCAATCCTGCTGGGGGACTTACAAAGACCCCGATTATAAGGCTTTCGCAATGGGACCTTTTTTCTCCGGTCAGGGGTGGAGATTCGATTCAGATTCGTATATGTTTAGTGTTTTGCACCTCCCTGCCACAGTAAATTCCATGTTTGTATAACATACATGGCGAATAAACCGAATTCTGATTCAGATTATTCTGTGTTTCGGTGAGAGTTTGGCAGAGTCTGGTGTGTGTGTGTGTCTGTGTGTGTGTGTTACCTGGATGACGGCGCTGAACCAGCAGGTGTTGCCCACATTCTTCAGGCCCACGGGGCAGTTGTCGGTGCGCTTCCTGTCGTGGGGATTGGGGGAGTCGCTCCAGGCCTCCGTGTGTGTGCGCTTCAGGCTGGCCTTGTTCTCCGCGATGCTCGCCTCCAGGACCCTGAGGGAGCCCCCCACCCACACGCACGAGCTCAAAACAGGGCTGCGTCTCGGCCCTCCATTTGGGCTTTTTGAGGAACCCTGGAAACCCCACTCCCCAGCCCCCGTCCCCAGGCCCGGAGCCCCACCTGCTGATGGCCTGCTCCTCGTCCGTGATGCCCGTCTCTCGGAAGGCCCGGCTGGACTCCTCCAGGCTCAGGGCGATGGCTCTCTGGAGGTCGTCCTTGTCGTCCCCCGTCAGGTCGATCACGTCTGGGGAAGCACAAGCAGCGGCGTCAGGGTGTAGGACGGTCCGTGACGTGGACAGAACACTTGCGGAAATCGGTGGAGATACTACACCGGATGCGTTGGGTCTGCCTTTTTAGATTTACAAAGGTAAACGTAGCTAAAGATAAGTATACAATTGACAATTAGGGGTAATTATAATGATATAAACTGGCTTTGGTGTCAAAGAAGCCCATACGCTGGGTTTAATTCAATTGTTTACGCTTTCCAAGTGAGGGAGTTCATCCTTCAGGTCCCTCCTTCATGACAGTCAACAGAGCCTGCAGGAACATAACCTTCTCTTGCCGCTTCCCACATAATCCTCCCTCCTCCTCAGATAAGACATGACCCTCTCCGGCATTCCTCACCCATGACCACACAAGGCTACTTCGGCAAATTCTTCGGGGTTACCTCCCCCCTGCCGTAACTTGCACCCTTTACCTTGTTGCTCACTTTAAAAAAAAAAAGGTCCAAAACCGCAAAGAAACTACTTGTTTCTCTCCCCCCAAATAGCTATGCCTGTGGTGTATCGCTAGAAATGCAGTCGGGCTGAATCTCTTTGCGGAAGTCTCTCGGTGGTTTCGGGGTGCGGTGAGGTCTGTCCGTGTGGTCGGGTGTGTGTGTGGGGGCCCTGTGAGGCGAGCAGCTGGTACTCACTGGTGTCCGCCTGGCTGCCCACGCTGATGTATCTGTCGTTGGCCACCTGGGAGGTCTGGTAGTAGGTGGTTTCATCCTGCTGAGGGACCTTGGCGTTCTTCTCCGTCAGAAAGGCCACCGCCTCGGCCAGGTCCCCGTTGCTGACCTGAGGGGGAAACAGGGACGGTTGGTTCTTCCGGGGGGGACGGCTTCAAACCGACTGCGGCTAGGATGATTATGCTACGACTGTGTTATGACTAACACTGATTATGTTGGGGTTATGCGGAGGGGTTTTGATCATTCCCGACTTGATTCGTTTGGTCTTGTTTTGAAAAGGACTCAGATGCACATTTCGGTTAAACCTGACGTGCGTGTTGAAGTTCATGAAAAGCAATTTTTCAACTGATCAAAAGGCCCAACTGTCTGGACGCTATATTAGGCTACGGAATAATACACATCATAATTGAAAATCAAAAGACCTAAAAAAAAAAGTGGGGAATTAGATAGGGGAATTCAGGAGCAGCGAGTGTGCGTCAGCCTGACATCAATGTTACAAAGTGCACTTGCCGGGCATGGAAGTGTGAATGTGTATGGATCTAGGAGAAATGGTGTGTGTGTGTAAGTGTGTGTGTGTGAGTGCGTGTGTGTGTGTTACCTGCAGGGCCTGCTGGAGCAGCTGAACATCTGTGGTGCCTGTAACCTCCCTCAGCTGGTTCAGTAGAGTCTGTTGGTGCTGTCGGGGGGAGGGGGGGGGGGGGGGCAGGGGTGAGAGGGCAAACACAGGCGGCCAGACCAGAAGAGACGGGGACGGAGAGATCAAGAAGAGGGATGGAGATGGAGCAGGCCAGAGAAAGAGAGAGAGGAGACAAGATTTCGGAAGAAAACATTTCTCCATTTTATACAAAAGAAAAGCAGGCGGGCTTGCCAATAGATTACCCGACCATAAAGTACCCACGAGTGAACTTGGCCGTAGCAGGGAAATCTGCATTTGTGCACCATGCTCAACGTGACAGTGTCCTGCTAAAGAGTGCAGTTAAAAGGTTTTCGCTCGCGTCAAACCCAGCCGGGGGTAGACGAGCGCTTACCACACACAATGCCCGGCCCTACCTTCACACAGTGCATCCCAACCCCCTGTCCCTGACTGAGTGCACTCCAAACAATGGCCGGGTGCACTTACCGTCGAGACTCGAGGCTACAGTCGGCTGCTCTGGGTACTGGCAGAGCGGCCTACACTTTCATGTGACTCGCGGGGTAAACAACACGTCATGTGGGCTGTGTGTTGTGTTAGGAGTTGCAGCCTAACTCCTCCAGCCTTGGGTTCAGTTCAGTTCTTCCTGGTAGAATAACGACCAGCGTTTTTATCCGACTCAGCAGTGAAAGTATTCCCCCGGAGGAACCTGTTTTTCGTGAGGGCCATTAGAGCGAGCGATAACGGCCAGAGGTCACACCTCTGTTCGAGTAACAGTATCTAAATTATGTAGCGAGCCCTCTGCCTCGGGCCTAGCCAAAGTCGAGGCGGCTAGCCAAGCCTTGCTGAGCAAACAAACCACTCCTCCCTCGACTGGAATTTTAGGAGATTGCACCAAGGGGTGCTTCGGAAAGTTTCGCACGGCCACCGAAATCGCTGCTGCGTTCAATTAAGGGGAACAGGAATGCGACGGGGGCCCGGATTCCGGGGGACACAAGTCTAACCTGGTTCATTCACGCGGCTAATGAAGCCAATTGTGTTCGGGGGGGGGGGGGGGGGGCATTTCTGTCGGCGGTACGTAGGCCTGGCTCTATAGGGAGGTCAAGCCTGTTTGGGCTTCACATGAAAGCCTTGTGTACACCAACAGAAGCACTAACACACTCGCTCATTCGTTCAGCGTAGGGAACGACACCACCATGGTTTAACTGGCCGGCCAAACCCAACTCGTAGGGAGAATACTCTGAGGCGCTGAGACAGGCTATAGGAATGAATAACAATTACAACATGTCTGACCAGTCTATGACTCTGCATTTCCAATGTGAGAGGATATGGGCAAAGTTATACGCAGGCTGCTATGCAATAACAGGAAAGGAGACAAATTATTGTCCATATATCCCAAAGAAAATAATTGTTTCCAATGAATGGGTCTCTAGACACCTTCACTTTTTATTGCACCTGGTAAATATTGCGTAGCAGAAGCTTACTACTGTCTTTAATAGAATATATTGAGATAATCTACTAGTAAGACTGGTAACCTGGGAGAATTTCTGGAACTGTGAAAAAAGTAGTATATCTTAAGAACCAGTTTAGCTACAGGCATCAGTTATATAACCAGGCGTGGTGAAGCAGTATTCTAAGTGAGGCTGTGTTCAGGCTGTATAAGTCAGCTAAGCAGATCATTAGATCACAACTAGTTAGCAAACAAGATACTGTGCATAGACTTTGTCATTCCAGATAACAGATTGGGAGAAAATAATTATGCTGATGTATTATTTGGCCTAGTAGCTATTTACCAAGGAAGTACCATTGGTATTGCATGTTACTGTTGTTGGCGTTGCAAGTATTAGCATATCACAAAACTGACCGAGACAGCAAGTTGAGGTCAATTTGCTTACAAACACAGCAAGACATGTTTTCTAGACGTCAGCTTGGCGATCTAGTTCAGTTGTCACAGACTCACAAGGAGACCTGCCAAATGGCATGTTAGTTCATCTATGCTGTTACAGCTGGCCATGGCTGCACGTAAACAAACATATCACAACAGTCATTTGAGAGGGGCACTCAAGCGCCAGAGCGTATCGCTAGGCGTGTCACCACCACCAGTTGGATAAACCAGCGCAGCTAAAATAGCTAGCAGCAGCTAGCGAGTTAGATAACTTTGCAACCAAGCTAGCTAGCTCTAGCTACAGTACCATTCTAATTTGTTTTACATCGAGTGCCAGCGTTTGGTTAAACGCAATCAGAGTATTTAGCTTCCTATGTGCTCGACTCCTAGGACCTGACGCCACACTTGCACACACAGATAACTACCCCGCTATATGGCTAACTTTACCTGCTATTATGCTAGCCATGTAGCCTAGCAAATGAGAAGGAAAACATTGGGCTTTACGACGCAGGCTTACCTTCTGAGAATGCTGCTGGAGGACATTCTGCTCCACGGTCATGGCCGGTTCAGAATGAAACGAAAATTTACTCAAGCCAAGGCAAAAACGCCTATTTAGAACCAAATGAAATAAAACAACAGCTAAGATGTGCCTCTCTTACTCAGCTCGATAGCGGGCGCCATGGGAAATGCATAATAGATGAAAAAATACAAGCTCCGAGATAGCGCTCGATCGCTTTTTTGTTCGATTGCTCATGTCTTGGTGAACTGCATTTACGTCACGGTTCAAGCTCTCTTGAATGACGTAATTTGCTACTTTAAACTTGTATTTAATGTATGTAGGATTTTGTATTTTCCAATAATAACAACAACATATTTCCAAAAATATGTTTTGGTATTTTATCTGCGAATGACTGAACTGGCGTTCCCTTCGTTTTGAAACTGGACTTGAAATCACACGTTCTCCGTAGTTGTTATTACGTAATGGCATGCCTGCTACTGAAAACTTGAAGTTTGAGAACATTATTATGTCTGACCACCATGGTTTACTAAACCATAAACATTACTAATTGCATTTGTAAACATTACAAATAAATATTATGTTCAGTGGAATTCAGAAGTGGTAATTCTGAAAAGCATGCCAGAAATGTTGAGATTGGGAGAGAGAGAGAGAGAGAGAGAGAGAGAGAGAGAGAGAGAGAGAGAGAGAGAGAGAGTCGGGGAGACATAGAGATGGGCGAGACATGATGAGTATTAGCGGCTTGCAGATGAATATATAATTGGTGGGTCTTTTTGAGACATGAAGTGGGCTCAGCCTCCTGCTGGAAGCTGAGCTGTGACCTTTAGAGTGAGATGAAGGTCGTCTGTGAGATAGGAGCCAAGAGATGAATATCAGGTGGCCTACAGTATTGTATTTCTTGTCAGACGTAATAAAGGATTATGAAGGATTTGGCTTGATGTTCCTAAAACATATCGAGTATGTTACTAATTACCAGTATGTCTATGTAGGTGCTGTAACAGTATGTCTATGTAATTATTCAAATTGACAACTGTTTGTATAATTGAAGAGGAAGTTGTGTTTTATGGGAAAGTACAGTTTGTGATGGTCTAGTTCTGAACCACATTCAGTGTCGTGCTTTCTATTCTTAGACATACGGAAGAGGCGATACGTGGCAGAATCGCATGCAATGCCACCTGTGCAAACATGAAACAGATGTTCAACTGAGAAAGGAAATGATCACCTCATTTGTTAACTCAACCTCTCATGTTTTTTTTTTAAAGATGAGAAGCAAGAGGATAAATAGACAACAAGATGAGCTATAATTTCTTTACATAGTCTATTGATGCGGGTATGATTACTTTGTCGTGATTCACAATATGGTTGGTGGGTGGTTGTGGAGTTCTGAAGCTCATCTCAGGCACCGGGGATACCAGTTCTCGCCAGGAGAGGGCAGCACTCACTTCTTCTCCTGTAACGAGATAGAGAAATGAAACCCCCCTACTTCCCATTGTAAATACATTCATGTAACTAGGCCAGTGTGTTATTAGGTCTCACACAGGCTCAACATCATCGGGTTTGTTACTAGTGCAAAAAGAGGCCTATATTTGCAATAATCCAATCTCATCCTGGCAGATATTATGAAGCATTCAGAGCTGCCTGGTTTTATTCATTAAGACAATTGTGGACTCTAACCCATAACATTTGGTCATACTTTAGATGTAAAAAAAGAAGAAATATAAATAAGAAAATCAGCCTGTCTGGATAGATACTGGAGAATTAAATTCACTACCTTCCTTATGAAAGGTAATGAGAGACAAGTTTGCACATATTAGATTGCTTTTTATATCCAGGTGGCAATTGTCATTTTTCCACAAACAAATCTCTTGAATTAATAATTTGAAATATTGTTTTTCTCAATTTTAGTAGGCAGTTTTCATGAAAATGATTTCCCTCTTTAAAAATGGCTCCGTACTAGGAGATATGTAGCTCAGTGGTAGAATATTGAACTGGAACTGAAGAGATCACAGGATCAAATCCACCCCTTGTAACTCATTTTGGATTAAACTGTCTGCTAAATGAAGACGTTAATATTACATCACAATATTGTAGTCACTATACGACCATGGAAGGGAAGTTCAAAGTTTGTCCAGCAGGTGGCAACATAGTACCTCATTTGAACGTGGAAGTTGCGTAACGATAGATTCACATACCACCAGGATAAATGAGGAAAAGCAAATGATTCATGAAAATGATGCCAATTTGTAAATCAAGTATCATTGTAAATCACCTCGTCTGGTTTCCAATTTCAGCACAGCTACTTAATCAATATTTTATTCTTTTATGTGAGCATGCTGAAATATTGGCTGACCACCAGAGTGTATGAAGGTTACCTTGAGCACTCGGTGGGCCTCTTTGGAAACAGCTCTCTTGTCTGGGCAAGAACATTTCGCACAGTTTGACCTCGAGGCAGGAGGTGAAGTCATCAGTCAGGATATCTGGGAACCGATCAGGGCACCAATCAGGGGACAAATTGATGAATCAATCCTCCCAGTCAATCAGGGAATACGTACCAGATACACATTATCTATTCACAAAAAGACTTTCAGCTAAACAGGGTTTGTCTGTCTTCAGAAATGGGTTGCATGTTCATTATCACAGCTGGTGTTGAGGAAACTGCTGTAACGCACACCGGGACATCTAGAGAATCAGTTAATTGATTAAGCTGAATTAACGTCCCAGCTTGTCTCTTCACGGAACCTAATACAAATATGATATCGGGTCTCTCATAACTGTACTCCTCCTAATGGTAGCACACATACTTATGGGACCCCCTGCACCTGGATATAGAAACATAGCTTGAAAACCACACATGCCACGGGTGAGAAACGACCGGCGTTTGGATCCTTTGGGCACAGAATGTCCCCCTGTGTGACCGCTCTGGTTCCTCCATCATGTCAGTGCTGATGACTACCCCCACAACGATCCACCCTGTCTGGTGAGCGGCTGTCCAGCTCCGAGGCCCCGCAGCCCTGCAGGGTTTTCTGGGAGCTGTAGGCCACCGCCAGAGTTTTGTAGTCCATCACATCGGCCCCGGATTGAAACGCAAGGACGCGGATGCACTTGTGACAGTGTGCGTGGTAGCTGTGTGCGTACAGAATGAAGGCCACAGAAGACGTGACAACGATGAACCTGTGAATAAACAGAGATACGTCCGCAACAAATGGACGTTTACTTTGATATTTTCAATCAATTCAAATATTTACAGGTATCTTTCATGGCGATGATCACACGTAGATGCTGACTTTTCCCCAAATCAACTTTGCTTATCTCTTTGCTGACTGCGGAGAGGATTAACAAAAGTGCACGAAAGGTGTTGAGTGGCACCAAAGTATTCATTCTGGAACACGGACATGAAATAATCCACTGTCCATGATGACACTAATGTTTGTCCGTTATCTCATGTCAGATGGAGGGACAAACGTCACTTAATTGTGTGAAACGTAATGGGTTATTGAGAACATCGCACCCGGACTCATGCATAGGTTCCCACTGTAAACAAGTCACTATGAACAACGCTAAGCAAATTATTTTGTTGAACAGGAAACAGTAGAATGCTAGTCCACTACTGCACTAGAAACCTAGTTAGCCTACAGGACTTGTGACTACAACTAGTTCACAGTGTGAGCTAGTTCTAACTAGTTGAGCTAGTTAGAATCCCTTCGACTAGATCTTGATAATCAAAGAGAAGCAGGCGGCAGAAATGACCAATTGACAGAACGGTCTAGGCTAGAAAGACATCTTGAACATTAAAACTCTCCTTCTGTCCCATTGTGCACTTATTGAGATCTGAGTGCAAGGTGAGTATTGATTTTGTGACAACTGAATGAATGAACTAGTTAAAGCCAGACGGGTTTGGAGACAGGACAGCCTTCGAGGTCCCAAGCGTCCTGTAAAGTCCAACCAAACTTGATGTGACCAGATCTGAACTGTCTGTTCAGACCTTTATCGCATGACTTTTGCATACAGAAGCACTTTGGACATTCAGCAGGATGAATGGAGGATTTTAGATATGTTGTCTCACGCCTGTTTCGGGGCCATGTTGAATCAAGAATTGAGCAGGATTCTCAATCTCCTGTCTGCAGTAAACTTGTATTCAGACTTCCGACACATTTGTTTATGTTTGGGTCAAACATTGTTTTTTTTCTGCACGTATTTCACAATCTTACAGTCAATTACTCATACATTTGGAAGAAATGTAAGTTGGATGTTACAAAAATCCCATCTGAATATCAGATGTGGGGATGTTTGTTATTCACCTCCTACACCAGTGGAATAACAGATCACCAACTTAACAGAGTTCAATTTGGCATGTTTCCCCAGATGGCCCTTGGCCCCCAAAGTACAAAGTTCACATCTCAATCTGGCCCTGCAAGACTGGTTGACACTGAACCGCTCTTTCTCATTCGAGTGGGGATTTTGAGAAATGTTTACTCGAAAAGTTCACGACCCCCGAGATCAACGGCAATGTCATTATTTGTAGTGGAGCCTTACAGACAATCACAGGGAAACTAATTTCCTTGAGATGCGCTTTGAACCTTATATACAAACAGTGTGTGGAATTGGTTAAATCGATAGTTGGGATAGAGTACACATGAAGCAGATGAAAGTAAGCACATTTAACAGAATCCATAAGACCGTTTTCAGTAATTCGCACAAAAAACGAGGAATGTTAGTCAAATTCCGGAACAGAAAGCACGAATGACAATACCTGCATGAGAGGAGAACATTAGCAGGCGGGAGATTGACACCACTAGCTCTCCCCAGCCAGTTTGTAAAACATTTACCCTTGTGCTTGTCTGACACTGCAGATGTCAGCCATGTTCTTTCAATGTCAGCCAAGAGCCCTCAAACCGACAGGCTGCTCTGAGGCCTGCAGGGGCTCTTACGCATCATACATATTTGATCCAGTCTGTTTATATGCTTGACCATCAATATGCAGGCTATACAAAATACCGTGTTGGCCCTTTATCAATAATGAAAAACCTATGAACTTCTGCCCTTGAGTCTGATTTCATTGACATGGGTTAACCCAGCCTGTCTGATGGTGAAGACGACCATTGTTTTCCCTGCTTCTCTATATTAACCTATTGAATTGAAGCCTGGCCCCATCTTCTTAAAGCTCCGCACATCAAGATAATCACTCATTTATAACACGGAATAATTACCCAAACACTGGGGCCAACGGGGAAGCCTGGGGACGAGCGAGGGGTCAAAAGGTTATCAGGTGTGATTAAAAGAGAGAGCTCGCATCACGCTGCCGGTTGTCATATTTACGGAGGCCCTTTGAAGAATGGGGTCAGGGAGCAGAGCAGGGCTCACAGCTGCAGGGGCCAGGCTTGATCCTGCGCCGGGGAAGCACAGGGCGTTCAGGTCAAGGGGTCTCAACCCTGGAGGGTAAGGCACAGCCTTTACAAGAGGTGCTTCTTTAAAAACTCAGGGCCACGTAGAGGAAATTGGTTAAAAAAAATAATAGGCAAAAAGAAACGGATTCAACCTCGGCTCGGCGCAGGAGTTTTGGAGAGGTTTGTCCTCGAGGGTTTTCCGTTCGTCAAAGAATTTCAAAATGATTTCAAAGGTCAACATTTCTTCTATCACATTCTCAGAGTTTCTTGTCTAAAAAGCGTCTCTTGGCTCTTCTTTTTCGGGACTCTTTTTCTCAGCGACCTGACAAGATGAAGTGGTCTTGACACACCAGTCCAAACAAGGTCAGACGAACCATAAAATGCTAATTGCTCTTCTCCATGGGGTGTGTGTGGGTGTGAGAGAGAGAGTGTGTGTATCTGTGTGTGTGTGTGTTTACATAACATCTGAGGTCAAACCATGTGTTCAAAGTTCAAACACTTGTATGAGCAAGGGTGACTGAACATCTGTGAGGATATTCGTCAGACTAACCGCCATGACAGCAAGTTTTAGACCTGTGTGGGAATAAAAATAACAATTTGTCAAGTCGTAAAATAGAATGGTACCATCAGTCCTCAATGAGGACGCAAAGTTTTACGTGTGGGATTAAGTGACACAGAAAAGGCAATTTGTACTTCACTATACAATCATGACTTCGGGTCTACGCGGATGTCCTGGAAATTAAAAGTTAAAATCAAACAAACAAGGAAAGGCACTATACCAGGAAATTGTTTACGGGGCGACTCACGACTACGAAAAGCTAGTTATGTGACTAACGAGTCCGTCGACTAGATTGAAGTCATTCCTAACCTGCTCTGCTCCATTTACATCCTATTGGCCACATGCCGAGGTCAGGAAATCAAAGAGGGAGAAGAAAAACCGCAGACAAACAGACGATTGTCAAGTTTTACACCTTGACCCTGGTTTAAACTTGTGACTCGCTCTTTTATGCTTGCCGCTGTTTTGGCAGTTGGAGGAAACGGAGAGGGTATTGGCAGTTCAAGCCTGATAAAGATCTTGGGATGGAGAAGTTCACTCGGGGGAAAGGTTACAGGGAGTTTAAAGAGAGTGCAGTCAGTCATGGGGAGGATTAAATAAGGGGAAGTCTGGGCTGAGGAACTGTGAGGGATTTCAAAAGTGCACTGCAGACAAAACCCTAACTGTTCACCCTCTCAGCTTCATATTCAAACCCAGGGCAAAGAAAGTTTGGCTTGAACTCCCCTTCACCTTTGGAAGTCTCAGAGTACACGCTGTTGTTCAAAGTCAAGGCGCGTCAAGAGAGGGATAATCAGGAGAGTCTGAAAGCAAGTCTTCAGGTGCTTTTGTAGCCGTGTAATGCCATCTATTCTGGTCGGAGAGAGATGCGAGTTCCAGCTTTCAAAGGCATACCGTGGGGCATTCATCCAGGGCACATCTGGTGACCTTCTCGGTGCGTCCTGTCTTCGTTCAATGCCTTTCCTGTCTTTGTTTAGATTCAGCGCAGTGGTGAACAACAGCCAATGCAGAACTAAAAGTGTTTAATTTTTAATCTATTTGTGGGAGGTGGGGGTTGGGGGGGTGGACATCCTCTATCTTTATAGAAAGCAAGTCATGCTAAATGTGCTAAAAGAAGAAGGACCGTTTGAGAAACAGACTCAAATTAATCCATCCACAGCTTGATTTGTTTTAGTTAATATATATATATATATTTTTTTTAACCCTTACTTTAACCCGGGCAAGTCAATTAAGACTAAATATGTACTTATTCACAATAACAGCCTGTCAGGTCAGAGTTTGACAGGTCAGAATAATAGCAAAAGAATTGGCACAGCCAAACTCAGTCAAGCATTTTAGTACTTTATTTTTGAGATATCAGTGCAAAATGAACACCAAAAATGAAAACATAAAAAATGAAACAATGTTTTGGGTTGTCACATGGAAAAAAGGAAACATCTTTTTTTTTGTTTGCTACAAATGTACTTCTCAGATGCACAATGCAGGTTTATGATTGTACGCCTCCTCACTCGAGTCCCGAGCTCTCTCCCCGAGCTCTGTTAACCAGTAACAGAAAAGAAAATCACAAAAATATCCAATGCACTTTTTTCACACGTTGTATCCACTTGCTCAACAGTCTGTGGTTATTTAGGGACTGTTCATGTTCTAAATGACCCTCTCTCTGTGATAAAAAGACCTATTTTAAGACTTGACATTTTCCCCCACCAGCAGTGGAGATACACAGGTAGTTCCCATGCTTCTGCATGCAACAGGCAGCAGTGAGGAGAGTCAGACAGTATTACACAACACGGCGCAGAATAGATTATCATTTACCACATAGAGACACATGCAAAGAACAAACCAACCGAAAAAAATGGGCATAGCATCCTCTGCCATTGTATGTACACTTTACGCATATAATCATATTTACATTTCAGGGCATTAAAAACTAGGGTAATATCTTTTTCTTCGACAATACAAAATAGTCATCTTTCAGAATGAAAGTACTATTTACACAAATATATTTAACCATTGTGAAAATGTATTAATAATAGAAGAAACATGTACTGTATTTCATATGTATTTTATATGTTTTATGTATTTAAAAAAGATCACATGTAAGACTAGATGGGCAACGCATCGTGTGAAATTGAAATAGAGAGACTGAGAGAATACCGTACAATCAACATAAAGAGCTAGAGATCAGATAAGCCCTCGAAAGACACTGAATATGCTTCAGTCATTATTGGGTGGCAGGTTCACATTGAATCCAGCTGCTTTGAAATGTGTTTTTTTCTCGTTATTTCCATGCAATTCTTTTGACATTTTATGAGCTAAAAAACGGCCAAGAAAGTCAAAATGTGTCCATCAAGCACAAGAAACGTAAAAAAGAAAAAAAAGAAACCTCACAAACTTTCAAATTCTCAACGGATAACAACACTGACATTTTTCATTACATGCCATAAACATACTCTTATAAGGACACCAACAGCTCATATTTGACAATGCAAATTCAGGGTGCGACATCAGATGACTGTGTCGTTTCACGAGGAAGGCGTTCATTTCCCCCAACGCCGCCGAGTTTAACCCTGTGTGAGGAAGCTGTGCTGGTTTGTACATGGAACCGTTTCCCAGACACTGCAGTATTGTAACTGTTGCTCCATAAACCCGTACAAAACGATTGCCACCCACACTCGACCGAGGAAAAAGCTCCTCGAACCTGTACTTTGAAGACAAAGTCACATACCCATCTATTAAGACAACATTACCCTGGATTTGCACTGCCAACGTTCAGCCTCCGACAAGTTCATTTGAGATCAAAGCAAAACACACTGAATCGTGGCCACTCGAGCCCTGGGCTCACAGACTCACTGATAATCATATCGAATAATATCTGGAGAAGAAGAGGACTGTGGCACCTGCCCTTCACACCCAGAGGAACCCCAGGTATCTGAAGCCACTTCATTGAGAAACCTTGTTCTCAAAGTCTTCCTCTGAAAACCTTCCCACCGGGTACTTTTTGTAATGGACTTCTGTGCTTTCCTTGGTATGACTATATTTGAGGTCTGATCTAAAATTAATGGGTCTCTGTCTATCTGAAGATTTCTAGATGGGGAAAATAAATAAATATGCAGTGAAGTGAGCGCTAACATTTTTGGAGTCATCAATAATAAATGAAGTTGGAAATGTTCTTCATAAATGTTTCACGGCTGGCAACTAGCAGGACACGGAATAGTGATATGTGTGCAATGCAGACACAAATCATAGTAGCAAACCTAACAACTTCTTTGAAGGGAGTACTTGTTCATTTAAGAAGGTGAAATATGTACTGTATGGTTATCATCAGTGGACAATGTGTCAAATTGGACAATAACCTAATTTTGGCGGAAGTCATTTGACGTTTTTCTTCAAATAGAGTCATATCGTACCATTCCACAGTCCAACCTCGTACAATTATGATAAAGTAATGAAAATATGCCTTGCAGTCATTCACTTCAAATTCAAAATCCTTATCCTTGCATTGCTCCCTGTTATTTCCTCTCTTCAAACTACAAATGAATTTGGCAAGTCAGTAAAAAAAAAAAAAAAAAGTCAAATAAAAAATCAAATAGGAAACGTAATTTTTATCCCCATCCGTTTTTTTTCTCTCTCTCTCTCTCTCTCTCTCTCTCTCTCTCTCTCTCTCTCTCTCTCTCTCTCAGTTCATAAAAGTCTTGTCGTAAAACTACCATTTGTCAGATGATTGGCTCAGCCCCTGGCTCCTGTGGCTGTGCTTGTCGTTGTGGGGTGGCGAGTGCTGGCTGGAGTTCTGTCTGCGGTCGTACGCATGCATGTCGGCCACAGGCTCCTCCTTGACCCGCACCCCCGCCCCCGGGGGCCCCTCCCCCTGGTCCCTGGTCATCTCCCGCCTCAGCTGGGCGCTGCCCTTCTGCAGCATGTAGTACAGAATGGGGTTGGAGCGCGTCAGCCTGGGGGAGTCGGGGCTGGAGTCGCAGGTCTCTTCCTCCTCCTCCTCACCCTCCCCCTCCTCGCGCCCTCCCCACCGCACCGGGCTCTCCGCCTCCCGTTTCACCGGGGGCGGGGCGTCCCGTTTGGGGGAGTCCTGGAGCGGGGCGGCGGGATGCCCCCAGGGGAGGCCGCGGTGGGAGCCGTCGCCCGTCGGAGGGGTGAGCAGGGGCCTGAGGTGGCTGGGGAGGGGCGGGGGCCCTGAGCTGAGAGGGGGGGCGTGCTGGTGCCAGGGCAGGTGGAGGAGCTGGTGATTGTAGCCGCCGGGCTGATTGAGGACGCCGCCGTTGGCCTTGCCGTTGACCTGCAGGAGGGAGGAAGGGCTGGGAGCCCCCCGGGAATGCTGGGACAGCTCCTTCAGACAGTTGTCGGAGAGCAGCAGCTGCTTGAGCACGTTGAAACCCCGGCTCTCCCTGGGGAGGGCCTCGCCCTGGGGGCTGCGGGCCGGGCGCTCCTCCTCCTTGGGGCTGCGAAGCCCCCGGAGGTCAGGCCCCTCCTTGACGGCGGACATCAAGCCGTCCGCCGGCCTGTGAGGGCTGCCGTTGCTGAGGCTCTCGGCCAGCTCCGGACACAGGCGCCTCTTCTTGGGGCCGGACCCCAGGTGCTCCTTCTGCTCCTCCTTGACGTGGGCGAGCCTGGTCTCCGTCTGGGCGCTGGCCGTGTAGTACGTCGCCGTCTGCTGTTTGAGGAGCTGGCTGAGGAGGCCGTATTTCGCGATGACCTCCGCCGGCCGCGGCTCGATCTTGAGGTCCGGTTGGGCTTCGGAGAAGGGGCTGCGTTGCCTCTCGACGGCGCTCCGCCTCTTCCGGCCCGGCGCCTCGTTGGGCGGCGCCGAGGACACGCTCACCTCCTCGGAGGGCTCGGCTTTGACCTTGACGTCCGCCACCGCCGCCGCGCCGTTGGAGCTGTCGCAGATGACCGAGGCACTGCCCGGCTTGTCGAAGCACGGCCCCTCCGCGCTCCACCTCCCGCCCCCTCCGGAGGGCCTGTCTCGGCGTCCGCTCGCGGCGGCGGCGCACGGCGCGCCCGTCCCCAGCAGCAGCTGCAGCACGGTGCGCCGCTCCAGAAGGTTCTCGATCTGCGAGGAGGCGGCGGGGGGGGAGGACGCCTCGCGGCGCCTGAACGGCGCGCCGCTGCCCGACGGCCCGTCGGAGAGCGGCGTGGCGTCGTTCCTCGGCGCGGGGGCGTTGAGCCTCTCCAGGAGGGCCAGGGGCCGGCCCGCGTCCAGCTCCTGGCTCGGGGCCTTCCCGGGATGCGTCGGCGGGGAAGGCGAGGCCGTCCCGCACTGGGCGAGGTTCTGTAAGAGTTTACTGGCGCTGAAGGCGGGCTCGGGGGCTTTCTCGCTGGGGTAGGGTTTGGATTTGCAAAGGTCCAGCGGGCTGGACTGGACATGGGGGGAGGGGTAGGAATATGGGGACGGGGTGCTTCCCGGCTCCCTGCTGAGGGTGTAGAGGGGCAAGGGGGGAGGCAGGGGCCCCGGCCTGTCCAGGGGGCTATGTGTCCTGCCCTCGTCCCAGGGAGACGGCCCCCTCGGCGGGCCCCGGGGCATGCCGAGCGAAGGGGTCGCGTCGTGTTGCAAATCGGGATTAGCGGCGGTTTTGTTGCCCTTGTCGTTATTCCTGCGCTCAAGCAGCAGCTGCATGAGAGTGACCTTGGGGTGGGATTTAAGGTCCGGGCTCTTTTCGAGCTCCCTGGCCTGATGGACCCTGGTGGGCCCGGAAGAGTCCGGCTTCCACTTGTTGATGAGCGACTCGGTGAGCTTGTCGAGGGAGGAGGAGGAGGAGGAGGAGGAGGAGAAGGCCGTCGAGGAGGAGAGCGCCGCGGAGCAAGCGGAGAACGCCGGGGTGGAGGAGAGCCCGCGGGGGGAGGGGGAGAAGGCGGGGGCGGAGGAGAAGACGGCCGAGGAGGAGGCGGAGGAGAAGGAGAAGGACTTGGGCCCGGTCTCGGCGGCGCCGGCCCGGCCCCTCACGGAGAGGTCGATGGGCGAGCAGCTGGAGTAGGAGCTCTCGGCGTCGCTGCTCTCCTTGGCGAGGCTCCGCTCCTGGGTGGAGCACTCGCTGTCCGAGGTGACGGAGGAGCAGCCGGAGCCACGGCTGGCCGGCAGCGCCCCAAGGTCGTCCTCCAGGTGCCCGTTCTTGGTCAGATGCTTCTGGTTGTTGTGGTTGTTGAGGAGCAGCAGGAGCAGGCTGCTGCAGGTCTGCGGGGGCCGGGCCGGGCGCGAGTCCAAGCCCCTCTTCTCCCTCGGGGGCTGGCCGTGGGAGCGGGCCGGCGGGTGGGCGTGGGAAGGCGGCGGGGGAGGGGTGGGCCGGGGGGAGCCGGGGGGAGCCAGCAGGGAGGGGCTCTGCTGGCTGGAGTTGGCCGCCGGCGGGGGGAGTGCTGTGGCCGCGGGTGCCGTCCCGTTCGGGGCGTTCAGGGCGCCCGGGGGCTCGGCGTCGCCCGCGCTCGACGGCCGCTTGTCCTGGCCCTGCTGTGTGGCCATGGCGGCCAGGCGTTCGCTGGCGGATCGGCCCGAGATCTGGGCCTTGAGCGCATGCTCGCGCGAGTACTGCTGCAGGTGGGCCTCGCTGGACAGCAGCAGGGCCAGCTGACTGCACGCCACGCTGGGCTTGGGCGAAGGCGCCGGGCTGGAGCGGATCTTCACCAGGTTGGCCACGGCCTTCAGACGCTCGGCGCACGACACAGCGTCGCTGCCGCCGCCGGCAGGGCCCGAGGGGGGCGTTGCGCCGTGGGCGGAGCGCGGCGACTCGGACGGCCGCTCCTGGGCGGGGCCCCGCCGGCTGTAGGGCGTGGCGTTGTGGCTCTGCAGCTTGCTCTTCCTCATCAGGCCCTTTAGCCGGCTGGAGGCTGTACCGTAGCAAGGGAGGGCCTCCTTGTCCGCCGAGGGGGAAGGGGCCTGCGCGGGGGCCGGCGGAGGCGGCGAGCGCTCGCTAGCAGCCGGCTTGTTGCCCTGCTGGGACATGGCCACGCTCTGCAGCCGCGAGCTGAAGGACTGGAGCAGGGAGGCCAGCAGGGTACTCTCCCCGCCGTGCGGGGAGCCCTCCAGGGTCCCGTTCTGCAGTCCTCCCCCCTGGCCGTTGAGCTCCACCGGGGGAGAGCTCAGGCGCTGGGTGCCCGGCTGGTTCCACGCTCCGGAGCAGAGAAGACGGGCCTTCTTGAGGTTCTGCGAGGAGCCCAGCGAGGGCCCGTTCCCGGGCTTGGGGGCGCTCGGGCCATGGGGCAGCTGGAAGGGCCGGGCCGCCTTGTTTACCTGCTCCTGGTTGCCGTTGGCAGCCTCAGATCTCCGGGTTGCCGTGGCGCCAGGCCCGGCTGCCACAGGATGCATCAGTAAACCTTCCAGATAAGTTAGAACTGCTGAATCCGTGTGTGTCTCTGGGCCAGGTTCCTCCCCATGAGTCATGTTCAATACTAGGATCCCCTGGTATGGTTCAGCACTGCTACTAGGTAAAAAAAATACAATAAGATAACAGTCCACTAGGTCATCGGGTCGGAAGGAGACATGGACTTCCAAATGCCGACAAGAGGATGTAGACGCTTCAAAGGTGAGGGGGGGGAAAAGGCTCTAGGCCAGAGACACCGTGGCCATGACGGCATCCATTTTGGGGCTAGTCAGCGCTCCCTGGCATTCCTGTGCGCCTGCGAAACGCCGGATGGTCCCAGAATGCCCCGGCTTCTGGGGGTGGCGGCTTATCCGGACGGGGAGTGGGGAGTCAGCAGGATTTCGCCACGGCGATGTTGACGCATTCCGTGGCTGTGGATGTTTGGGATGTCTGTCGGGAGGCCCCCGGGGGCCCGGCCTCTCACTGTGGCACTTTTCCGCTCTCCTGATCTCAGACGCAGGGACCTATGAGAGAGAGAGGGAGAGAGAGAGAGAGAGAGAGAGAGAGGGAGAGAGAGAGAGAGAGAGAGAGAGAGAGAGAGAGAGAGAGAGAGAGAGAGAGAGAGAGAGAGAGAGAGAGGGAAAGGGAGAGAGTGGGAGAAACAGCATGAGACAGGGATTCGCACGGCACTATATCACATTCATTTCGACACCTTGTCCGCCATCCCTGTTACTTAGCAACATTTCAGTTTGACTGCACACGGCTCCCTCGGTCTCTCCCCCCCCCCAACCCCCCTCCTCCAAAACCAAAAACCCCCGAACGCCAAATGCAGATTAGTCCTGATTGGATTCGAATTGAAGATTCAAGCCCACTACCTGAAAAACATTCAGGTCTCGAGCGGTAAGCCCCTCGCCGCGCTGTGCCCGGGCGCCGTCTTCCAAAAGTGAAGAGGCCGTGAGAAGCCCTGAATCATTTCTTATGCAGCCTGTCATTTCAGTGGATTACCGCACCGCACCTCACCGCCCCCCCGCCCCCCCACAGAACCACACCACCCCCTCGTTCTCCCACCACTTATACACTTCAATACCATCTCACACAACCCCCTCGCTCCGTCCTCAACCGGCAGCTGCCACCAGCCCGCCCACACACACACACACACACAAACAGACAACATTACCATAGAACGCAGACAGACTTTGTGCCCACCCACCTGGGCAGAGGTGTGTCTGTCCAGGGTGGGATTAACGCATGCTCAGCCAAAGCCCATCACCCCCCCCATGCAGGCTTCCACAACCCGTTTCATAGCCGATGTACCAAAAACAACAACACACCCAATACGTTCAACTGTCAAACTAAAGTCTGACCTGAATGGAGCTGAACTCATCTTTGTATGTACTCCACTGAAGCTTTTAATGACCAGCCTCGGCCAATGGCAGTGGAGTCAGGCTGGTCGGTCTGTGTGTGTGTGTGTATGTGTGTGTGTGTGGATCAGGTGCACCTGTCACAAACGCGCCACTGTAAGGAGGGCACGGCACTGACACTCCCCGCCCCGTTGCCATGACGGTGTCAGCGCCTCTGCCCTGGGAGACCACCGCTCCCCAACCCTGTCAGCGTGGTCTCCATGGATACGGGACACCTCGGACAGCCGTAAAGGTTAATTAATACAGACTCTGCTTCGCCTCGGCCCCGCTGGTGAAGATCTCACCTCGGGCGCGGATCCGTCGTGGGCTGCCGTCCGAAGGGACTGGGGTGACGTGTGCTTGCAGGGCATTAGGCCCCGCCCCAGAAGGGTAGGTCAGCCACGCCCTCAAGCCCAAATCACCAAAGAACAGGAAGTGACACGGCAACAAAAACACAGCCTGAAAGCGACAGCGCAAGCCGGGCCTGAAATGTCCATTCTGAGCGCCACGCGTTGGCACGACAGAAAGGGCAACAAGGGGACGCCTTCAAACGGCACCTTTAAAATTAGCGAGGATTACATCCTGGCTTAAAGCTGACGGGTTAGCCAAACTGGCACCCCGCAATGGAATCAGTACGGGGCAGGGAAGGAGGGTGAACGCAACCCCTGGTGCATCCCCCAAAGTCCAGGACCTCGTTTGGTCAAGATGAGATGATCCAATTTACTTGATTGAGATTGGCCCAAACGCTGTTTGGTTACAATTCAAGGCCAACTTTAATCTGACCCTAATTGGACCACAACAAAGGCCAACCTGGTCACACAGGGCCATCTGACGTCTGCTGTTTTGCTAATCTAAAACGGCAGGATTAGGCTTCCTTACCCGCCAGGGGGGGGGGGCTTAACTCAATTAAAAAAGGAACGGTGCCTTTTCCACATAGACCGGTAAACAAGTAAACAAATGTTGTTGACTGTCAATTTAGTTTAGTTTAGTTTCAACAATCTTTCAGACCTTGAGCTCGGCCCAGGAAATAAACACACGGCAAATATACAGGTGTGCGTGGGAGGCGCATGCGAACTGTCATTCAAACATGACGTATATGAGTTTACGAACTCGGGAACGAACCTTGGGATTTCGAGCCGACCTTGTGTCCGGCCAGGCAAAAAAAACGCTACTCCAATGCACGAAAAACTGCTAGCGGCGCCCATAGTGGTAAGAGTGTGTCCTTTCTAGAGCTGAGGGTCCTTGGGGTTCTGCCAGACATCAGCAATGACAGAGGCGAGGTCGCTAAGCCCTGGAATCACAAGGACAGGATCAGAACGTGTTCAGCACATGACCATGCTCCATGGACAAGTAAACGACCTTTAATATACAGTATGCAGCCTGTCCTCTAAAGCAGGCCCCTGAAGCACCCCCCCGCCCCCCCCCCAACACACACACATTATGAGTGTGTCCACATCACTATTACATTATCTCTCCTGGCGTACATATTGAGCATGACCTTACACATCTGGTAACATGCCATCTCATTGGTGGTGGTGCCCCACCCCCCCACCCGACCCCCCAAAAGCGTGACCCCTCCCCCGCGGTGAGAGACGAGAGGGCCAATGAGCCGCACTCGGGTTACCGTGGCGATTATCCATTATCTTTGACAATGTCACGCAATGACACGGCAGACGCGTTTTTCGAAAAGTGATTTTTACAACGGTGGCCCACGGGCAAGAGGGAGGGCAGCCATGAAGAGGAGAGCTTTATCATCCCCGCACGCCCTCTCTCTCCTCTCTCTCTCTCTCTCTCTCTCTCTCTCTCTCTCTCTCTCTCTCTCTCTCTCTCTCTCTCTCTCTCTCTCTCTCTCACTCTCTCTATAGCTCTCTCTCTCGACCCTCCCTCCCTCTCTCCTCCGTCTCTCACTGCCTCTCAGACACCAGGAACAGGAAGGTCACTGCACTATCAGCCATTTCCTCTGTGGAATTACCAGAAAGCCTGGCGCGAATACGACCCGATGCAGATGTCAGGGATTAGATCTCAAAAAAGGTGACCTTCGATACCCCCCCACCCCCCCCACTCACGTGGGATGGCCGATTAATCGCGCCGTCCCAAACACCCCCCCCCCACACACACACACCAGTCGCAGCCCTCAAAATGAGGCTTCCCAAATGACCTTCATTGTCAGGAATGGTAATCCATTTAAGCCATTTAAAATGTATGAGTCAAAACAAAAGAATTAGAAAGGGGTGGGAGGGGGGGGCGGGGGGGGGCGGGGGAGGAGAGGGAAGGGAAGAGAGCCACAGGAGCTGCAGTTAAAGTCAAGGTCACACGCTCGCCGTCTTTCCCACTTGACGCAACAGCTGGTGTCCGATGCGAGAAAAAAAAAGCTCCGGGCGTTAATAAAAAGTGACAATGCCGCGCCGAGCGCCGTGTATCACTAATGTCTGACACTGTGCTGGCAGATGTGGGCTCCCCGCATTTAAAGGGGAGTCAAGGTTAAAGGAATTTAGAAGAAGAGGCGATGCCTGAACGCTGTTATGGACATCCGTGATGTAATCTGCCGCCGAGTCGACTGCTCGCGCCCACCGGGGGGGGCGGGTGAGGGAGAGGGGATGGGGGGGGGGGGGGGTGAGCTTGCTTACACATGCGGAGTAAGCGCCATTTGTAAATTCAATATGGGGGCCTGACATGATTAAATAAGAACCCCCGCAACAACAAAAAACGTCCAAAAGCGAGCTACTTGGCCAAATGCAATTGTTCAGAGCCGGCGTGCGTGAACTTAACACATCGGTTGGTCGGAGGAGGAGGAGAGGGGAGCGAGAAGGCTCCCGCTCTCACCTTGAGGGAGATGAACAGGAGAACAACAGCCTCGCGAGCAGCGGGAGACTGCGACGGGGAAATATGTCTAAGAGATAAGTCAATCAGGACGCGCACGCGCGCCATCGCACGCTACATCGCAAACTAGGGCACTCTGACCCAATTGGGAGGGTGCATTGACCAAACGAGTCATGCAGAGAGCACATACACAACCCCCCCCCCCCCCACCACCCCCACACACACCACAAGAAATGTGATATCAGAATCCCACAATGCACCACTCCCTCCACACACGGCAGGGCCGGGAGCCAGCCGCTCTGGTCACCACCGTCCAGACGGCCCTCCCACCTAACGCAGACACGGCTCCTACGAACAGCGGGGGCCCTGTCAGGGAGGGGTGAGGGGGGAAACAGCCGTGTTGTGGGTCCGCGTTCGAGACTCCCACCTCACCCGGGGCTGAACTCCTGCCCTCGTCCGGCACAGAGAGTTCCGAGGGCTGACGGAGGAATCCATGCACACCGATGAGTCATCGAAGGGATTTCGAAAAGCCAACAGAGAGCGGGGGGGGACGTACCAAATGAACTCCCTTCCCTGCTCTGCCCTGCCCTCCCTTCCCCTCCCACCCCCGCCAGACCCAGGGTGACACGGCCAGCAGGCTAGCGCGATGTTTGTGTCCGCGGTAAATATTTGGGTGGCATTTGGGGGACCCGCCCACGGGGGCCATTTCCTGCGAGGTGGGCCGGAGAGGAGCGAGACGATTAAAAACGTGCGCATTCCTCTCCTAATGAGCCGTGGACGAAATCAATCCATGCAGGTTCATTTCCACGGGGCTCCGGGGCGATCTTAAGCCAACATCGTCCGTCCAGAGCGCTGCTGTGGTCCCCAAAGCGTCACACACACACACACACACACACATACTTTCCATTAGTGGATGCTCGGGCTGAGGTTAGTTCAGGTTGGTGGATTCAGAGAGCAGTCAGATTGGCCCGTGGCCACGATGCAAGAGAGCAGAGCTGGCTCGAGCGGGCATCTCCAGCCGCCCCGCTAACGAGGCTGTAGGATGCAGGCCGCCCTCAGCACAGTCCTCCCGTCCGTTTGGAGCCAGCCGGCTATACCTGGGGCTCCTCGAAATGAATCATTTCGGGGGCCGACTAAAAGGGACCAGGCCGACCGTCCTGGGTGAGTCAGCAGAATCCCGGTGTTGTCGCATCGGCTCTGCCTGCTCGGTCATGAGGGCGCCGTGTTCGGGGAGGACTCGGGACGAATCGGCGGGCCGAGATGCGGAAGAGGAGGCACGTCTCTCCACTCGCGTCCCCATTCATAATGCCTCCATTGACCTACTTCTGCGGGAGTTTTTCAATCATCCTAATGCCCGCCCGCTCGGTCGGAGGAGAGCGGGGGCAGGGGCGGGGCCCAATTTGGGCACCGCCAAGCGACACGTGGGGGGGGGGGGCGGGGGTCAGATTGTTTGTGTTGCCAATCCCCATGCCCCTCAGCGGTTTAACTAAGAATACCGTCGCCTTCACATACAATTAAAGGAATCTCTTTAATCAATTAAGCAAACTTAAACCGCTTTAAGGATACAACGATTATGCCTAACCTTTTTGGGGGGGGGGGGGGGGGAATCGCAGGCAGGACCGATTCGGTTTTGGCAGGGGGGCAGCGGGCCCATGCCAGCGCCTATCTCAGGACACCTGAGCAGGATTAGGCCCACGCTCTGGTCTGACTCCCCCGATCGTGGCCCATGTGTGAACCACAGTATTTGGCCAACAACCCCGGTCCCTCACATGGCCCCCCCCTCACGGTCCCGACTCTAGGCTGACGTCGGATGCGAACCGTCCACAATCCCCGGCCTCCCCTCCAGGGGTTGTGTGTGCGTCGCCCTGAGAACCCCCGCCGAAGGAGTCAAAACAAACAACGACATGATACCCAGCCTCCAAATCAACGTCTAAATCCCTCCGGTTGGCTGGCCACATCCAGCCGCGCCCTGCGAGCTACCTACCCCCGGCCAGGTGAGGCGAGCAGGGGATCATGGCTGGGGCTTTTTGAGACAGGGGCAGGGTTAAGATGGATGGGTTTGGGTTTGTTTCCACAATGTCTGTAGTGAACCTTCTGAGGCCTGCTTCGGGAGGTGTGGGTAGCAAGCCCCAGTGGAGAGACAGAGATAGAGTGAGACCGAGACAGAGAGAGACCAAGAGGGGAAGAGAGGGGCAGGGAACTAGACGGCACTTTGTCTTTTTCTTTCCGGATGAGGATGAGAGGGATGAGAGAGAAGACGCCGCCGAGGTATCTAGCCGGTATCTCTGGAAGAGAGACCTCCACGTTTTTTTGGGGGCTACAGCGGCCAGTACCAGGCAGCACCAAGCAGGGCGCGCTGCACCCGCTCGCCTCACCCCTGACTCGGAGGCGAACACAGACACACATCACGCTCCCCTACCTTGTCATCCTTAGCTGGGGAAGGCTCATACAGGTAAAGTGCAGTAATCAATTTGCTCCACTGGCAGGGAAGCGCTCCTCCTGAATACTAATCAGGCCGGTCGTCTTCTCCGCCTCCCTTCTCTCTCTCTCTCTTCTTCTGTCCGTCCCTCTCCCCCCCCCCTTTCTCTCTCTCTCTCTTCTTCTGTCCGTCCCTCTTCCCCCCCCTTCTGTCTCTCTCTCTTCTTCTGTCCGTCCCTCTTCCCCCCCCCTTTCTCTCTCTCTCTCTCTTCTCTCTCCCCCCTCCCCGTATTTCACCTCCCTCGCCTTTCTCATGGCTTGACCCCCCCCCCCCCCCCCCCCTCTGCGGCCCGAGAGCTGGCCGAACGCGGAAGGAGGCATGGTTTGTCTCCCGCCGCACAGATAACTGCTGCCAGTAATCAGGTCTACGTGCGCTGGGCCGTGGGATTAAAGAGCTCGCGCAGCTTGAGTCAGGCGCGGGAATAGAGGCCACGAGCACACGCGCGCCCTCCTAAAACACGCGCACACACACGCGCGCGGCGAGGTCAAAGCGAAAACCCGTCGGAACGCGGTCGTCGAACCATCCGGAACGAACGCGCGCAACGAGGTCACGGCGAAAGCTGGCGCGGGAGCATTCTTGCGATGCGCTTCAGTTTTTTACGGCGTTGGGGGTGGTGGTGCCTTTTGTTTTTGGAACTTTCAAACGAGATTAGATCTAGATGCACGCCCCCAGTCAAACTGGCAACCACGGAGAGACGCTCTTTGCTGTGATGTTCCGGGATACCGCCAACGCTCAGCAAATGTTGAGCGCCGCGCAAGCTGTGGTGAGCATTCAGTACCACCAGGGGATGAACCGGGCCAAGAATTGACAGTACCTTGATTCATACTTATTTGAATTTCGAGACAGGGCTTGAAATGGGGGGGGTGGAGCATATCAAACGTACAGCCAGCCAGCTTCACTGCAGACACACACACACACACACACACATGGCCCACGCACGCAGTCATGGGGCAGAGATAGGGGGGGGGGGGGGAGCGAGAAATAGAGAGAGAGGGCGAGAGAGGGGGGGGAGGGAGAGAGACAGAGAGAGGGGGGAGGGAGAGAGACAGAGAGAGAGAGGGAGGGAGAGAGACAGAGAGAGGGAGGGAGAGAGACAGAGAGACCGAGAGAGAGAGCGAACCCTATGCATCAGCAGGGATATTTCATTATGTACATAACGAGTGCCATTAATCGCTCTTAACAAGAGGACGCAACCTCACCTTGGCAGTCTCACACACACAGCGGGGGGGGGGGGGGGGGGGATGTGTGTGTGCGGGGGAGGGGCTTCAAAATTAAAATTCACCACACTCAGGGATACGCTGTCTCCTCGGAAGCCGTGTGTGAGGCAGGCCTGGGAGCTGTCGGAACTGAGAGACAGCGAGGGGGGAACACAGGGAGATATCTCCTGTGAACGGCCACAGGGAGCCGGCGGATTGGATAAATAAATAAAGAATTAATATGGGGGGGTGTGGGGGGGGGGGGGGAGAGGAGAAAATAAAAAATAAAACGTTGAAAATGCCGCAGTGGTCGTGCCAACGGGGCGCCCGCGCCCTTGACACACTGACACGGGGGCCACTGTCATGTGACACTCTTGTCATCCGCCCGCGCGCAGCCACCTGGCAGAGTCCCCCCCCCCTCCCTCTTCCCCTCCCCCTCCCCCCCCCCCCCCCCCCTCCTCCCCCCCCCACCTTCCCGCGACCTCATCCTCCAGTGACCCGATGCCGCTCAAGCCCTCCCTCCCCCCTCCCCCTCCCCTCCCTCCCCCTCTGCAGGGCCCCGCCCCTCCCCTCCCTCCCCCGCGGCTGCGCGGCAAGGTCGGCCAGGTCACTGTGTCCTCATCTGTAATCCGCTGCCATTCGTCAGCAGCCACCGGGCCCGGCCGGGGCTGCAGGAGAGAGAAGAGGCAGGCGCTTCCCGACGAGGGGAGAATGCCCAATTAGGCAGCTGTCACACACACACACACACACACACACACGCACGCACAGACCAGACACACACACACGGCCAGGCACAGTGAAGGAGAGCAGAGCAGGGGCGGGGGAGGGAGACAGAGGGAGAGGCGGAGAGAGAGGTAGAGGGCTGCAGACTCAGCCCACTGTCCACAGACGGAGTCGAGCGAGGGAGGGGGGTCGGCGGCCCCGCCGGTGACTCCGGCGCCGTCGATCAACTATCTCGCGAACGTTCGGGGGTGCTGGTGACACCAAAATCCCCCCCCCCTCCCCCCCCCCCCCCACGATCTGAGACTCTGGGCTAACTGCCTCAGGCTTAAGATCTCCATGAAAACCAGTCGGGGGGGGGGGGGGCCCATCCACACCGGGAACTTATTCGACGACAACAGCCGATCTTTATCCATAGCCTGGAGCGTGGGAGACGGTTCGGAGGAGAGGCGCTTGGGGAGGGGAGGGAAGACAAGATGGCCCGATCTGGCTCCTTCTGGAAGGCTGTAAGCAGCCCTGGCTGTTTACAGAGCACACCCACACAACGGCCAGGACCCAGGCCAGCTCTGCGGGGCGGGGCCAGCCAGGAGCAAGCAGAGCAGGGTGGAGCCCGGAAGAGCCACCACACCGAGGGCCCCCTCTCTCCCCTGGTCTCCAGTCTCCTGCGGATATCAAAATGGGTGACAAATATCCACTAATTGGATCATTCGTCATCTCCAAAACACATCTGTTTTGAGTAATGGGAAAACTAATCAGCAAAAACGGCACAGAGAGGACTGCATGCCAGCCCCGGGAAGATTTATGCCTGGGAGAATCCGGACTCACGACTGCGCTTATTGATTGTTTAGTCTAAATGCTTTCGCCTTTAATCAAAAAGGAGGGACTCTGAATGGCGTACGCCAGTTAGATGAGGGGACAGGTGAGATGGGGAGGGTGTGTGTGTGTGTGTGTGTGGGGGGGGGGTTCTGTATCCCTCTGGAAGACCAAGTGCGTTCCCCCCCTTTTCTCTCTAAGCTCTTTGGCGAATGAGTCAAAGGTCACGGAGGTTCACCGGAGCTTCAAATCCAGCTTTGAGGTGTTAGTGGTTAAACGGGTTGCGTCAGAGAAGCATGGAACACTTAGCCGGTAAATCCTGTCTGAGAAGAAAGTATGTTCGGAAACGGACTGTGAGGATGCCGTTACTGACCATCTGCGGCTCTCTCCTTCCGGAGGGGGGGGCGGGTGGAGGTGGGGGGGAGTGGTTGAACTGCACTTCCACAGGTGTCAACTCTCCTCGTGAGCTTCTAGATTGTTCTGAGTTCGGAGGCCATTGTCAGACTGGTGTCTCTTTGAAAACTTTCACTGACAATGTTTTTTTTGTTTACTGTTTTTTTCTTGATTCACACACACACACGCACACACACACACACACACACACACACACACACACACACACACACACAGACACACACACACAGACACACACACACCTACAAAGCAGTTCACCTTGCATCTCTTTGCTCTGTGGAAAAGACACGCAACGCCCTCTATAACGGCCCCTAAACATCCTCCCCGGCTCTCAACCCCCCCCCCCCCCCACACACACTTTGAACCTTGATGTCAGGCTTAGCTCGTGGGGCAAGAAGATACCTGGTTGTTAAAGGTTGTTTTCCCCTTGTAACTCAGTTCTCCGGGAGAGGAGAGGGGGAGAGGGGTAGAAGGGGTAGGGGTGGTAGAGGGGTGATATCTCCCCCCCCCCCTGTTCCTGTTTAATGTCACAGGGCTGGCTCATATGACCTTGAGCGGCATCGCTGGCACGGCG
>NC_085044.1:4495300-4574449 GCF_963692335.1 Osmerus eperlanus | reverse complement strand
GGACACACACGCACAGATACTGATACGCACACGCTCCTCCCACACTCACGCGCGGATACACACACACACAAACACACACACAGACACGGACACACACACACACACAGAGAACACAATTCAGTGTCCCTGGGCCCTCGTCCCAGCAGCCCACCAGCAGCAGTTCCCCACGGGGCTGCTAACATTCTATTGACCCTGTTGACTCATTATCAGATCAGCTCGGAACACACTGGGGCACTTTAACCCGCCGTCCGCACTCCCACTCACACACTACACAACACACACATAAACACCCACACACGTACACAAACACACACTGATACACTCACGTTCACACCGACGCACGCATGAGCACGCACGCACGCCCTTTACGGACTACAAGATAACTGCTGTGGTAGAAAGTTGGACCACTGATAAACGGTCGAAGGCCACATGCTGTGGAGTCTCCGCCACACACAGCCGGGTTGTCTGAACGCCACGGGCTGGTATCTCTTCCTCCACAGACCTGCTCTGGCTCCCAGGGGAGGACCAGTGTTTAGCAACGCCCCCCCCCCCCCCCCCACACACACACACACCCCTACTCATCATTAGATGTCTTAGCAGCTAATGAGCTGTCAGTGCAAACCGCTGATCATCTTCAACACAAAGCCCGTGGACGGACATGCTCTTCCAGCGCCTCAGACGATGCCGTACGTCGCCGCGGAGGGATGGGAAGGTGTCTGGTGTCTGGAGCGCACTGAAGGTCAGGCGAAGACTTATGCTCCCGATGCAGAGAGGACAGAGACTGGATGGATTCTCTGACAGGTTCCCTTCAGGGCAGTGCTCCTGTGTGCTCAACTAGGTACAAAGCCCAAATGTAATTGTTATAAAGCCCAGGCTATTATTAGTCTAAAACCACTACGAGCAGGCTGGCTTTCAGTATTTGTGTGTGTGTGGTGTGTCAGTGTGTGCATACAGTACGCGTGTTTGTGTATGAGTCAGACAAAAAGCAGATTAGTGAAAACACTGAGGTAAAATAAGCAGTCTGACCTTGCTCTGAAACTGAAAGGCAATCCTCTAAATGATCCGTGGGTCACTGGCTTTGTCCTTCAGACAGTTAAAGTCTATCCTTCTCATCCCCTCTCCCTGTCTCTCAGTGCATCGTTATCCCCCTATCTCTCCCTCCCTCCCTCTCTCTCTCTCTCTCTCTCTCTCTCTCTCTCTCTCTCTCTCTCTCTCTCTCTCTCTCTCTCTCTCTCTCTCTCTCTCTCTCCCTCTCCCTCTCTGCTCTCTCTCTCTCTCTCTCTCCATCTCCCTCTCCCTCTCTCTCTCTCTCCTCTCTCTCCATGTCTCTCTCTCTCTCCTTCTCACCCCCACTGGCGGTCTCACACCCTCCCTCCATTCCTCCCTCCGTCATCTCTTCCTCCTCAGCAGTGTTTGGTGTTTGTCTTTAGTATTAGTGTTGGGTCCTCACCCTATCCCCCCCCCCCCCCAAGTGAACTTCATTCCGTGTGACCCTGCGGGGGGTTTGGGAGGGGGTGAGGGGGTGGGGGGGAATGTGCTCAACCAACATTTATTCAACTGTCTCCCGATGCACCCTCGTCTTCTTCTTCTACCCCGCTGGCCCCTTGAACGCGGCCGTCGGTGCTATTTAAAGACGCGCGCTGCGCCCGCCGTGACAAGCTGCGACGCCGCTGATGCGTCTGATCATCCGGCGCGCTCAAAAGCATGCCTGACACCCGAGACATGACAACGGCAAACACTGTAGTCCCGTTCAAACACACCGTCCCCCCGTACCTCCCCCATAACACACACACACACACACCCCCCCCCCCCTCAACTCTTTGAGCTGTGAGATGTTTGACGCTAGAGGAGGCAGCTAAAGTGGCTCGCATTGCCAGGTGAGCGGGCGGGGCCCCCCTTGATGTATAGGATGCCTCCAGAGTTGCTGCATGCGCTGGAAATTACAAGCGTGTCAGCAAGTTCCTGATGTCAGTTATGCAATGTCTAATTACAGCGAAGGGTGCATTGGCCGGTTGAATACTATGTGCGCGTGTGTGTTTGTGTGCGTGTCGGTGACATGCGTCGGTGCATGTCGGTGCGGAATACGTCTGCGCGTCTGCGTGTGTGCGGGCGCCGACTTCGCGACGACGCGTTTGAAAGCGATACATTTGGCTCTTTATTGGGAAAGAAGTCCTTCTAAATCCCAATTTCTGTTCTCATGGCTCTATCTGCTTGACATACGCCATCCTCCCAGACTGCGTGAGAGAGCTATAGTCCCTGCGAGATCCCAATCCTCCATAGATCTCTTTGCTCAAGGGTGTATCAATACACAACCACTATCCTGGGTTCAACCTCAACACCATCTGGCCTGCGTTGTCAGCCTGACTAATCTACTGCGCCGCTATCCTGAACCTTACTGTCCCCTCAGACTAGAGAATCACTCCAGGCTAGTCTTTCTCTCAGTGCATGGAACCTACAGCACTGACCACCACATACGGGACAGTAGGCTTAGGATTTAAAGTGGGAACTTGGTTGAATGTGTGACACAGAAGGTGATGTCATGATGACGTGACTATGTCGCCTGGTCCAGCCAGGGGTTTGGTCGATGATTCTTCATGTTGCTTCGGACAACTTCACTATCATTGTAAGCTGTAGTGCTAAAGGACTGAAAAAGAAAAAGGGTTCCCAGGAAACAATATTATCGGCCTAGCTGGTGCAAGTACTGTCAGGTTTACATTTACATTAAGTCATTTAGCAGACGCTCTTATCCAGAGCGACTTACAGTAAGTACAGGGACATTCCCCCGAGGAAAGTAGGGTGAATGTTGAATGAATTAAGGTCATGAAAACGTTGCGTCGCGTCAATGCGCTTCTAAAACTGCGACTCTGCAATCGACAGGAAGAAGGCACGCAAACCCTCAAAACTCTGCACAGCCAACCTTGTTGTGACGAAACCATTATAAAGAAAAAAAACCTCGTTTGGAAATTGGAGTATTTGCACAGGCCTCTGACATCGGTCAAATGTCCAGACAGATTTCCAGTAATTGGGGATTGACACCAATGACTTTATCTCAGAATAAATTACTGGCTTGGTTTCCCTCCCCCCCCCTGGCCCCATTGACACAGAGAAGGTTTCTTTTTCTAACCCTGACCTTTAGCAGTGATGAGTCTACCTCTTGCCCACAGGAATAGCACCATGTGGATTATCACGGCCAGGGGACACGCGTCGCCTTGAAATGCTAATTATGTTTTATGTTGCCTCAGTTCCTGGAATAGCTTTGATTAAGTCTGTTGTGTGTCTGTGTGTCACTTAAAGTCAAATGAAAATGTGACATTCATTACAAAAAAAACGTTTGCTGCATGTGTTGGCTAATTAATTATTTTCCTGATTGTCTGCAAAAAAACACGAATGGGGGAGAATGCTGTTTGTTCAACTAACTGTAATCCTTGTAATTATTGTAACCTCAAAACCTTGAGATGAATAATTCTGCTTATTAATGTATTTCTAAGCGTCTAGACAAAGTCGTCAATCTAGTAATAAAAAACACCATAATACAGTGACAAAGGCTTCCGAATTTATTAGAAAATGTTGAATGTTAAATTGAGCTTTTCCATTTCCTTCCAAATGAACGAAAACGTCCTGTTTGTCATGCAATCATCATCGTCAAGAACAACATGCAGCCATCTTGTTTTTCGCATGTTCCCTTTCCTGTGTGTGCGTCCTGACACATGACGACGGATCAATTGTCAGGTGACAGCCGCAAGGAAACAGAGAGAGATGGAAGATTTACACGGTCCTCTGACACCCTCATATCAACCTCCCCACCTCCCGCGATAAAGAGACTAGCCCCTGACAAGGACGCGCAGCCCTTGTTTGGCAGCTCAGAAGTTAAAAGATTTGCTGTCTTCTCTCTCTCTCTCTTTTTTATGGCAGATTTCGGCGTAAAGGGAATAACCTTTGTGAATTATTTAGTTTATTGACCTCTGCGGGGATTTAATATGAAGGTCGTTTCCTGCTGGCAGAGCGAGAACCAGCAGGGTCCTCAGGTGACATGGGCAAGGTCACCCGTCTCCCTCTAGTTAATAATATATTTGTCACACGCAGTGTGTTAGCCCCCGACACACCGCTACTCCCTTCCACTTGATTAGCGCCACCAATAAGGGCTGCCAAAGATAATAAAGTAGACATTGGCTTAAGGAGATGTGTCAAATGTCCCCAGCATCTCTCTCTATCTCACGCACACAGATACGCGTGCGCCAACACACACACAGACGCGCGCACACACTTTTCACACCCTCCCTCCCTCCCTCCCGCCCTCCCTTCCTACCTCTCCTCCTCCTCTCTCTCTGTTCTTGTTTTATTGTTTTCCAGATGAAGGTTAAAGGGAGATGCTGAACAGACAGAACAGCCTGGGGGGCTCTCGGGGACGGCCCGGCCCAGCCTGGCCCGGCCCGGCCCGGGGTGGGGGTGGGCAGGCATGGGCACAGACCTGCACTGGGCCCCCCCCTCCTATCCCGTGTGCCGGTCGGTCATAAGAGTAGGGCCCTCTGCCACAGGGGCAACAGTCAGGCACTGGTTCCTGACCGAGCCGTCACTGATAATAATCAGGGAGAGCTATTGAGCCTTATTAGCGCCGCCGTCGGGCCGTGGCGGGGAAGGCGGCGAGGAGGAGAAGGGCCAGGTGAATTATGGGGGAATGGTGAAATGCATTATCGTGGGGGGAGCAAATATTTTGTGGCACAGTGTTGTAATTAAGTTGGTGCAGATTGTGAGGGTAGAGGAGCCGGTAATGGAGGTTTTAAATCTTTGGGGGCATTCGAGACCTAAGTGCTACATTATTGATTTGATTATATGAAAAGTAGCTGGTGATAACAGAGGATGTGTTGGAGCTGGAGGAGGACTGACTGATGATGATGGCGGTAGTGTAGCTACTGCTGCACTGCACTGCCAGGCTGGGAGCTGCAGTGTGTGTGTGTGTGTGTGTGTGTGTGTGTGTGTGTGTGTGTGGTGTTTGTGTAAACGTGTGTGAGTGTGTGTGTGTGTGGTGGGGGTGTTTGTGTTAGTGTGTGTACGTGTGTGTGTGTGTTAGTGTGTGGTGTTTGTGTAAACGTGTGTGAGTGTGTGTGTGTGGGGGGGGGGTGTGTAAACGTGTGTGTACGTGTGTGTGTGACTCCTGTTTGTCCTCTCCCTGACGAGACTAGTTTGCATGAGGAGGTCAGAGGAAGGGGATGTTGACAGCCATATATGGTCAACACTTTGCGAGAGGGAGAGGCAGACCATAATGACAACATAATCACTCGGCAACATCCCTCAGATGCCTCAGCACGCATACATCTTCGATATAAACGGCTGTGGCCGACTTGCGGGCGATGTGCTTATCTCTCCATGTCATCCCACGGAATAACACTTTCAGATTAGACAAATAACAGTTTGCGTACGTCTTCTGCTGGTTACATCGGATTTACCGTGAAGAGAGGAATGCGTTTTGGGGGGGATTTACAGAACATCTAGGGATTTCATCATGTGAGCGGTCTTCAATGTGATCACACGATTGTGGAACACACACATAACATGTTAAGAGTGCACCAAGGAAGCAGCCGGTCTTAGCAACAGCGCGACTCGACTAGAGGTGGAACACATTAGCATGATGTATGATTGTCCGCAGACTCGGTACATTTTCATTAAACGAATAGATTTGTGGAGTCTATTAATGACCTTCTATTCTTGACCTTTTCTCTATTATCTGAAACTGCCGACCATCCATAACTCAGTTGATCTCTATCTATAAATCCTTGTTCTTTAGCTGTCATCTCCCTATCGTGACAATTAGGCTCAATACTTGACATCATGTTTGCTAAATCCTGATTAACCGAACCTAACATTTCCCTAGGATATTTGAAGAGGATTAATGAATTCAATACTTTCTATTATATTTGGGAATCGTATTGGTCTCTTCCAGAATTCCAGGTCTTAAGTACTGGAGTCAGTACTTACTGTTCGTAGCTATTAAAATGCTAATGGAAATACTGGTGTACACTTGAATGTACCCCGATATTACAGCAGGCCAATACAGAATGAGAAAAAGGTAGACTGTATGTCTTATAGAAGAACCACATTATAACTGTGTTTATGTCTATTCTAGCAGCATGTCTTTGCCCTCACAGTGAATTTTCTGTCGTTGTTTATGTGTTACACTTAAGAGTAGTAATATGATTCTAGCCAGAGCCCCCTTCAGCTCCTGAAGCATTATTTCTTACCTAAAATATGATCAGAAAGATCTAGAATGAGTACAAATCCTTCTTTATACTCTATTACCCCAACCTTACCACGAGAACAACTGTGAATAATATCGTTATTATGGTGTCAACACGGACACGAGACAGATTATTGAATGAACGCACTCATTAATAACTAATGAACAAAACGATTTGACACAGGGGATGGTCAGGACCAAGCGGCGTGAGTTAAGGACTATAGCCCCCCCGGCCTTGGGGGGGGGGGGGGGGGAAGGGGGAGACCTCCAGGGTTGAGGTCCCCCCCCTCCAAAGTAACTCGGAGCCTCGGACCTCATTTGCAACCAGACAAGCCCCATTGTAACAGCGAATAAAACATTATTGATTTCGCTAGTGGCCACGGTGCCGTGCGTCTTATTGATCAGGATCAAGCACTTATCAGTCTCCGGACCCAGAGTGTGCTGGAGTTAAGCACGGGTCTCAGGTCTTAATTACGACAGTGGCCTTTACGAGGTTCCTGGGCCTAATGATGCTACGGTAATGCTACTGCATTTGACCTTCGCTATCGGCTTTTTGGGGCGGACGGCAGGAGATCGGATTATTCTCACCCTGCCTCCAGCTTCCTGTTCAATATTTTTCGGCCCGAGCTGAGCCGGGCCGTGTCTGGGCCTGAAGAGGAATATGATTTAGCATTTTGTCCTCCACAAGCTGTTAGTCCTTCCTTGTTTACATGTGCCTTACGTGGCTCAGAAGCAGGTTAGTAGCCGGCCGTGGTCCACAGATACAGCATCTATATGCGGGTTCATTATTTTCTATTCACGTTTTATATCAAAGTGGGTGGTGTGCTATTGTGTTTTAGTGGCAAGTTGCAGAGCCAAAAGGCAATTGCACAGATGTTTATTCCAACAGAACCGCATGCTGCCCGACATACAGTACAGCTTTCGTTTGACAGCTTTTGTTTCTGAATGTAAAATGTATCTTACTGACACACTAAACACATTATAGAAGAAAACCATCTTTATCTCATGAATATGTAAATTCAGCTCCATCCGGACTCCAGACCCCTGGAAGAGCAAAGAAAACATTTCAACACAACTCATGCATGTCCAACCATTATTTGAACCGGCGAGAACATTTTAGTTCCACAGGAATGTATTACCATGCTCAAGATGTTCCTGTTGGCCTATTCAGTACGACACCAACATGTTCCGTGCCAGCATCTTCTTCTAAGCTTCACAGTGGTTTCGATGTGGGGACTTTTAGTCCTATCCGCTGGCATTGACAACGCTGAGCTACTGCTGTGTACAAGGCTGCTGGTTATAGACTGGGGTTGCTAAGAGGGAGCGTATTGTATCTCAAGGTTCTGCTGTCAATCCCTGAAACCTCCCGACCAGGTCAATCAATGGATCCTCGCTCTCCTGTCTCTCGCTCACTCTCTCCCTCCCTCCCTCGCCCGTTCTCCCTCATCCCAGATCAGTGGAGGCGAGGGGGGGGGGGGGGGGAAATCAATGGCGTAAAGTAATCACTGGGCGGATGATACAGGGGAAGGCCCGAGGCCCCCGGGCTTGGCTACCTGAGCTCCATTTCACGCCTCAGCAGCCGCGACACAAACACACACACACAGCGCTCCTGCCCGTCCTAAACCTGCCCGTCTTAAACAACACCGGCAAGCCCCCGCCGCCGTCGCTCCTCACCCCTGGTGACCACCTCCCCCCCCCCACCCCCCTCCGGAGGAAACTCCCAGAGCGCACTGCAGCACACGCTCAGAGTCTACCTGCCTACCCTGCTATTGATCCGCAGTCCTACACACGCCCCTCCCCCGCCCGACAACGCTCTCTCTCCCTCCGCACCGCGGCTCCCAAACGTCAAAAAAAACCTGCCGCTCGCCGTGACCGCCGCTCTCTCTCTTTCTTTCTCTCTCTCTCTCTCTCTCTGGCTGCTGACATCATCAGCTAATGTACAGGAGACAATCTATGCTGCATCGGGTCCATACGGCCTCTGTTCAATAATGCAACGGTTTTACGGCCCTGTCCACAAAATGGTGCAGTGAGCCATTTGACAAATTAAACAAAATGGCTCCACATAAAATGAGTCATCACCCTCTTCACTTCAGCTGTTCCTCCACACACAGTCCATGACTGCGCCGCGAGCCGTGGTGTGTCTTCGTTTGGTGTCGGGGCACTTTATCAATCTTCGGGATCATCCGGTAAGTTTCCCGATGAATCAAAATATCTTGCTCTTTCAAAGCACGCCGGCGGCACTTCACAACCCAAGTGTTGAACGTGTCCACTTTAACCGAGGGCGCTTTTGCACCAATTCCTTTCCGACACCACAACTGTAATACCAGTGCTACTGACTTTAAACAGGAACCTGTTTCACCTTTCGCTGACCTGAGAGTGGGTGGTGATGGGAGGGTTCACAGCAGGGGGGGGCCCCGTGGGAGAGCCTTTGGTGGCTGTTTGTTTAACAATTGTAAAATGCAAATGACAGCATACACACCGAAGCACTGCTGTACTAACAAAAGACCCAAAGGAGAGGTCAGCGTTGTTTACAAGGGGCCAGGGACTGAAGAAAAAGACAAGGCTTTGCCCATTGAACCCCAATGAGATGGATTTAACCGGGAGGTGAAAACAGTGCTTCCGCACGTGACGATTCAGTCCTCGGCGGAGGAGCTTTACCACGTGTCCCTGCGGTGACCCCTCGCTCAACCCCCGCCTTGTCACCCGTTTGACAGGTGACCGGCCTCTTTGATGCTCCGAGGAGTCGCCTGCTTCCTTCGCAGGAACCCTAAAGGCTCTTTCTAAGAGGGGCAGGTGCACGACAGGACGCCGTGCCTCTTTAATCTCGGGTGCCTGTCAGAACGGAGCACTTTTAATGAGCGTTTGGCCGTGCCGCTCAGACCCGAGCGGTCGTTGGCGGGCAGAGGGAGCGACAAGGCCCCTCGTCTGCAGAGAAGGGGTTGCCATCAAGGCCGTCTCCCAGGGTTGTGACGGCGGCGAGATTAGCTTCTGTGGTCGTTTCGACTTTTTTTCCCTGGGCTTTGGCAGAACATGTTCCCCGAGCAGCTCAGGGTCACCCTGATCTCTGAAGATTCTCCTCCTCCTCCTCCTCTTTCCTCCTTCGTTCTCCCCTTGTCTCTCTGTGGTTTTTGGGGGGGGGGGATGTTATCTTTTCACTCTCCTCCCACTCACTGCTGTTCCCTGAAGCTGTCTGAGGATGAACAACTCATTGTTTTTGTCCTTGTGCTGTTTCCCAAAACGCTATGACTAGTCTGGGGTGTTGAATGACTTCCTGCAGAGGCCACCTTTCAAAAATGAGGACCCATCGAGGCCAGACCAATGCTGACTTGAAGACAACCACCCTCTGAACCAAGGCCGTAATCATAATACATATTGGGGGGGACACATGCCCCCAATATGAAATTATCATTAAAACAATTAGTTCGTCCCCTCCAATGTTGACTCCATGGCTACGGCCTTGCTCTGAACACTTGGCTTGTGTTTGACACGCTTTGTTTTCCTATCTGGAGCCAAGCTTTCCACGCAATTTATGTCGGTCGGTGCACTAAGCATGATGAGATATTTCAGTGTCTGTGCACAAAACTCCATGACCCTCACTCGTGGGTGAAACACCAGACTCGAGCGCATCTGTACGTGTGCGCTCAAAATGGCGTGATCGGTTTGAGAAGCTTTCGTCCCATTTCCAACAGAGAGACGTGCACGACTGGCCGTCGTCAGTCGCCCGCGCCTCATCTGTTTACACAAACTTACGTCTCTCTCCCTCTTTATTGCGAGCATGCACCTGCGCCCGCGCGTTCCACAAATCAAGAGCGCCTTCAGATGCGATGAGAGTCGTTTCTCCACGGGGGGACTGAGTGATTGAGGAGAAGGCATGTTGCTCCTCGCGAGGGCTCTAAAATTGATGTGCCCTTTCGGCTCCGTCGGGGGTGACCTTAAAAATCGGAAAAACTCCCGACGAGACACACAACCACCGTCTCCGCGGCGGATCAATCTCAATGCTCTCCTCAGCCTCCATCTGCAGCGTTCAAACACTCAAACACAAAACAACACACGTGCTCCAGGCCATTGTAATCACGGGTAATCTGGAAAACCGGTGTGATGCTATCATTAATAAGAGTATAGCTACATGAAGAGTCCACTTTTTTCAGATTGTGTGCTGCTTCATGCTAGTCAACCCCTGGCGGTTTCCTGGAAGGTTTGAATAAGCTATGTGTTCCTGTGTTGCAGTGTCACCTCACAGAAACAGGTCTGATGTAGCCAGCAGGCTATTAGATAAGAAAAATAGGCGGCAGCACCACATGTTCACAGCAGTTAAACGCAAAAGGCCACTGCCGAGATTGACGAGCAATGGGACATTGCAATGTGCAATTATTCCTCGGAAGGAGCAAGGGAAAAAAGTATTTGGGGAAATGGAATCTCTTTCCAGCCATTTCTCTCTCCGGAAAGGAGGCAATGAAATCCTTTATCTACTACGTGCCCAAGAATAATTATCTTTTTTTTCCCCCCTCTCCTCGGCCTTGAGTTGCGTTGTTACTCGATAATTACCGTGGTCCCTGAAGGATTCTCATTAGGGTGCTGACCTTGAGGAGCCGCATGCACCATTGACATCTTAACTAAAGACCGGAACACACTCGCAGAATGCTCACGCAGGGACACTCCGATCACAGTGTCCGCTGCGAGCCAACTGGAGCGGAAAAGCCAGTGGAAGTTCAGGAAGCGCGGATGGAGAAAAAAGAAAGGAAAGAAAAAAACTTGGTTTGTGATGAGGTGCTGCAAGGGCAAGATGTCTTCAACATCCCCACACCCAACCCCCCACCCACCCACCCACCCCCGAGCCCGTTTCCACCATCTCCACCCTGACAGTCTCTGACCTCCATCTACCCCCCCCCCCCTCCCCGGCCCCCTCGCTGCCCGTCTCCCGCGCTCCGGTCCTGCAGCCCTCCTCCACCTGTTCCCCCCCCCCCCTCCCCGGGCGCGGCGGGGGCTGAGTAATTCTCGCCGTGATACCTCCTCCTGACCTTTCATTACACCTGAAGGAAGGAGGGGGGGATGTTTCTCCCTTCTCCTGGCGTCACTCCCCATTGGCCGTGACGGCTCCCAGTGCATTGCGGGGGCCCTTGCCTGCCTGCCCCTTTTACTTCAGCGCTGGGGGTGCGTGTGTGTGTGCGTGTGGGATCCTTTGCTGTCACAGTACAGAGCATCAGGCTTGACCCCCTCCAGGTTGACAGCCGACAGACCTGCTATTTGTTGGCTGTAACACCTCTGAGGAAGATGTCACGGGGCATCAGGACAGACCATCGTCTAGCCTCCTGGCCCTGAAGACTCTCTCAGCCTGCATCGCCGCCGGATACAGTGGCAGCCAGATGCTTCACACCTATACGCCCCATAATATAATGAACTCCGTTTGGACAGTCAAGTCGATGGCTCATTTGTTTACGACAAAGACGTTGGATCACGTGAAAGAAATCCCGCCCAGCCAGAGTTCACGGTGCCAAAAATCATCGTGTCTCTGTCTGGATTCTGCAACCACCGTGTTGACTATTTCAACAGTTTATTGCGCTCCGGTGTAACATTCTTTGGGAAGTGTTTTGATTCCGTCGTGACTGAAAACGTGACTGTCTCCAAGCTGCAGGTTAAGCTGTATCTTTTTAGCTAAATAACCAATCACCCACAGCCAAGATGGAAGCACACAGGAGACTCTCTCTCTCTATCCCTCTCTCCCTCCCTCCCTCTCTCTCTTTCTCTCTCTCTCTCTCTAGTGTATACATACACAGAGAGAGAAAGAGAGAGAGCAAATGAGAGAACGTGAGAGAGAGAGAGAGAGACTTGCTCGCCAACTAGTAACATCCCAACATTGTTGGGGGGGGGGGGGGGGATTGACACGACCGTGGCCGGGGCTGTATATGTGTCACAGTCATAAAAAAGGCAGCAGTGTTTAATTCGAGGCGCTGTGTACCCTACCCGTCCCCCTCCCCTCTCAAAGCCTCTTTTCTGCAGCTTTTCCTAATTTACACCGAGCCAGAAGAATGGATAATTGCTGACCAGAAAACAGGTTTATTTTGCTATCCTATTAAAACATACATGGTGACAATGTTGTCCTCTGTGTGCTGTGTGCTGTGAGTGTGATCACAGAAGCGACTCTAATGCTGTCGGCTTGACACATCTGAATACGCACGCAGGGGTGGGAATCTCAAAATTAGAACTGGGATCACATTGGTGGCATAACAAACGGCACTTTGTTTTTTTTAGGACGGAATTGGGATCCATACCCCCTCTTGCTCAGGAGTCATAATGTCCTCCTGGTCCCTCAGTGACAGACCCTTTGTCAGTGATGGAGGCTTTGTAGATATTCCTGTGCCTGGGGAATTAGAATTTATTTTTTGATTATTCGAAACAATGGGACTCAAGCTGAGACTGAAATGGGTCACAAATGGATTATGAATTTTTTTGTTTGTTTATTTCCTGACACTACTTTCATTTGCTAATTTTAGACGTGGTAAGTGTTTCATTATTCGTCGAATCTGTGACAAACCAGGGGTGTCGTTGTTAAGCTTCAATAAACTAGGTTGCTTTGTCTCGAAACGAGACCACACACTGATGTTCCGGGATATGTCACTCTGACTTGAAGGAGAGCGCTAACCTTGCCGTCGATGTCAACACTTACTGACTGTCTGAGCTTACGATAGGTATGCCATGTGCGTTAATGAGGAAAACATCTCAGACCCACTGCATGGTAACACCTTGCGATGAAGTCAGTCACGGTGTCGCTTTAACTAGCCATAAGTGATACGCTGAAGGCCTAATAAACGTATTAATAATGACGGCTTCGGGGATCAAATGTGTTCTTTTCCAGAAATGTTATGCTTTTACGTTGAAGCGCACACACACTTGGGTATACACGAAGGAATAATGCATCCACAAGAAGTGGCGAACGAGCGAAGGAGCACAAGCATGAAGGTGCTTAGTCATCCTGGCCGATACAGGAAGTACTTTTACAGCCCTCGCAAACACCCACACCGTGTGAGAGTATCCGGGCTGTCGCCACGGCGGTTGGAATTGAAAGGGTACTTCATGACCCCTGGGGTCACAAAGGGTCAAAGGTCACTCTGGGGCCGACAGGGAAAACGGCTGAACGCCATACGTAGGCATGGGGCTGAAACGCACATACAGGCACGCGCCAAAACAAACTCACGACGAAATACGACCCCAATATTTGTTCTCATAACTCCCAACACGCCCATAAGCACATTTCCATGATACAAATCCAGCGATGTTCCCATGTACGGTAGCACCGGTTTAACGGTTAGGTGTCAGGATATGTTGTGCAAATTGGCTCAAGATTCTTGTGAGAAGGAGTTCTGATGGGCCTCTTCTCCTTTGCAGTGTTCCTTGGAGGTGGAAAGGTCGATGTGTCCCTGAGGACTAGGGGGAGGGGCAGGGAGGGTGCCACGGCGACGGGGATTGACATTCAGAGGGGGGGGGAATGACATTGAGTGTGCCACTCGCATGCCCTGTGGCAATGCACTGCGTGGAGGCAATGTCAGTGTGATCTGACTTTGCCTCTCTCACACACACACACACACACACGTTACTGTCAATCACCTCTCACGTCAACTGCCAGTTAACAAGACGCGCCATCTTCCAGATGTACGCATGCAATGTCTCCCACAGGGCAGATTTAGCCGGGAGACGTCGGGCGCAATTCCTTTGTTGCGTTGTTCGCCTCGAGATAGCTAACATCTGGGAGAAATCTCGCTTTGTAACACAGTTATAAAGAAGCTAACCGTTAATGTAAAAAAATAGGTACATCATTTATTTATTTTTATCTGTGTGAAGCCACACCACAACAGTGTCAAGGGAACACATGCAGAAGTGGTTGCTTTCAGATCAAGTTAGGCTCTTCCTGTATGTCTAAAACAAGATATTCCGCATATGGTTTGGCAGAACTGGAGGGGGAAATAAATGTGGATGCCAAATCCTAATGTGTAAAACCAGTTAAAGCAGTTATTGTGCAACTGACATGTATAGCCATATATTTAAGACAATATGGAAACACATTACATAGAAAAATAAGTTACAACAGTTATGGGATGCTTTTCCCATCCCCGATAACCTTACAATGTCAACAAAACACAAAATCCAATTATCTTATTCATACATGGAACAATGACCTTTGACTCAACATTCAAATGGTCAATTCCAATATAACTCATACACCAGAGAAACTGTAAGAAATTGTTTTTTCCCCCTCCAAACCAGAGCTTATCTAAACTGGGGACTATATTTTACAAGATATCTGTATTGTGTCCTACATAAGTCATCTGAACTACAACTCCCAAGGAGAGAGGAGATCAGATACTGGGGTCTAGCGTCAAGGACAGAGAAGCCATTTAGAGGTGGCATTTCAGTCACCGCAGCAGACACTGCCAATCTATCTTTCTTCCACTCCTCTCCTTCCATCCCTCTCTCTTCCCTGCCATTTCAGGCGTTTACTCTCTCTCTCTATCTCCCCCCCTTTTACCTCTCGCTCTCTTTCCACATTTTTTCCCTCTATTCCACCATCCCCCTCTTCCTGTGACTTGCTGACGAGGCAGCTGGGAGGAAGCTGTGTAATAAAAGGAAGAGCTAATGAAAGGTCACCCGGGGTCACCGTGCTCACATACCTCCACTGGACAAGGGGATGAGAGGTCGGCCAACTCCAGAGGGACAAACTGTTTCACTTTTTTTGACTAGAGGGCGTCAAACATTCAAAAGGTCACAAGTAAGGGCACGGGGCTGTGACCCCTGGGTTCAGATTCTGAGCAACCTTGGGGTCAGAGGTCGAGTCAGGAATGCTGGGTAAAGGAGAGGTTGGGGGTTGGGTCAAAGGTGTGGTCTCCATCCTGTCTGGCTGAAGGCTGCTGTGTTAATGAAGGTTTTACTTTGTTTTTGGTAAGAGGCAGGGCTAGGCTTACCTGCGGCAGTGCTCATTACTCAGAATCAAAAATACGCATAAAGGGACTAATGTGATTTTGATTCCGTATAAAAGGAATGAATAAAATATGGAGAGAATCAATACATACCATTAATTCAACTCATACCATCAATTCATAAAGTGTAGTTCAGTCAAATGTAAATGATGAAGTGGGATTTTCAAGTGAAAAAGGGAAATCGCCTGCAGGTCAGTTTACCATTGCTTTGGAGACTCTTGTGGGGATCGACCACACTGGAACATTCAAGCCCCTGACTGAGAACGCTGTACCACACTGAGGTGAACACAAACTGTAGAATAAGTCAAGACAAAAAAAACGATCTCTGCTTCAAAACTCGCTCATTTCCTAACCAATTTACCGTGGGGCTGACTGTAGCGTGCAGTCGATTGAATTGAGAATGACAGAAGAAATGAGTAGCTACTGCAACTAATTCATCTCACTCGGGAGAAGTGAGATCCCTGTGACACAGCGGAGTCGATGCTGGTGTGAGACTGCCACCATCAGGAGAGCAGTCAAACTGAGCTCACAACCACAACACGCTCTGGCACCTCTGAGCCTGTTACGATGACTGCATCCCGACTGGCACGTGAACGTCACAAAGCACACTGTGACGACACACAGCAGGAAAGAGGTGACCTACTTCTAGCCGTTCACTGTACATCCCGTCATCGTTAATCCAGTACTTCTCCGGTGGGGAGAGTTTTAAGACCGAGTATCATGATTGCAGGACAGGAAACCCCCCCGTAGAGGGCACTGCTGTGCAACCGCAAACTTCAACCCTGCCACCATCTAAATGTCACCTTTTTTCCTCAGGCTATTTCAGTCAAATGTGTTAGAGACGGGGTGAAATCAGTACACGTGCAAAGCGACACCAAGAGGCATATGACACCTGGGAAAAGTACAAACTTTCCTGTCATTCCTTTTTTCATTGGCCAGTTGATTGGATCTCTGCTGCTGTCGGTTAAAGCACTGACCTTCTCCAATTTTCCCGCCTAACTGCACAGCTACCCCTGAGCTTTCTGAATCAACCACGGCAGAAAAACAACAAAACAGACGGCATACTAGACCATTACACTCCATGTAGACCTATTGTGAAAACCAGGTCTGCAATCCTGTCAAGGCGTTTAATCTGATAGAGGGATTAAATATGCTGCTGTGTGTATTAACGAGGCTACTAACCGTATTAAGGTTAATTGGGCCTGTCACAACGAAGACAAACCCATCAAAATGGAGTCCGTATCCATTCAAGATGAACACGAACCGTGACTAGAAGAGTACCTTTGTGTGTTTCTGCGTACGACTGACAGGGCCCATCTCAAAGCGTATTGCAGTGTGGAGACACTGCAGCTCCGTGTGTCTACGAGTGAGAATGATGACAAAGGACTTTGAGTCTTGCTCCAGCAGAAACCTAATCTAAATCACCCCCCCCCCCCCACACACACACACACACACCCACCCACCCCCCCTCCCGGGCTGTGAGAGCCTAGCGTGAAGGCCAGGGCGCAGACAGACATGCAACACTGAGAGAATCCTCCACACATCCTCTAAACGGCTCAAATGGAGCTGCATGTCGTGGCGGTTGGAGAGCCGTTTCTCACAGCACGCACACCTGACGCGGGGGGGGGGAGGGGGGGGAAGCGCGACCGGCAGTTTGTCGCAACCTTCAAACGTTGACAACAAGCCCCGCCGATAGTTTCGCGTTTGACAAACAGATCCCGCACCGTGCCTTTGCGGCGGCCACTGTAGCGAGGTGCACCTTTCCAAACTAAAGAGGGTGCCACGAAAGGCAGAGCCTTTTGATCGGGTTTAAGCCTGCTTTTAAATGCGGCCCATGGACATTGTTCCAAGAAGAAATTCTGTGTGAATGTCACATCCACCCAGACAAATGACAAAGCCCACTGAGGCCAGGCCTCGTCTGGAGAGCAGCGTTCCAGCAGACTAGAGTCACCAGACACCTCAGTCACCTGGCAATTGTCACGGCTGGTGGTCAACAAGAAAACAAAGGTCTACCAACGGCACAGCACTACAGTAGATGCAGGACAATTGGATATATGAGTCAATGTGTTTTGCTAGTACCTATCTTTGGTAAAGGTTGCCCGAAAACCGTCGTTATAAATGTATGTCGTGAGACAAAAAAAAAAGCAACAACTACAATGCAATATCTGGGTGTTGTGGTAGGCGGTATTCATGTTGACTGTTGGTCTAAATCTTTCAGACTTGACCTAGTTCTGTAGCGGAGCCGCTATGACAGCAGGTTAAGAAACGTGAGGTAAGACGAGGAAACAATGCAGGAACAGAGGAGTCAGGCGAATGAGGGGCCTAATCCTCCTCTCGCTCCTCTGCCCTGTCTCGACACGCGCCAGGACAAGACAACAGACTGGCTAACAGACCGGAACGTTCTGACAAAATCACATCTGTGGAAGGAGAAGGTGCGCTAGACGGTGTGCGCAGGGCAGAGAAGGGAGGAATGGGAAGGGGAGGAGGGGGGCGGGGGGGGGGGGGGGGGGGGGACATATAGAGGACTAAGCCTCACTTCAATTATAACAATAACACTGTTATTATCTGAATCCCCCTCACTGGCATCCCTGCTTAAGCCACAGGAGAGCCCTGGGAATCCAAACCCATGTGAGTCATCTGTCCATGGAATGACAAAGAAATCACATCGGTATAATACCCACATTTGTATTTATATATTGAATGGATTTGTTTTGCCAAAATATGGGCCCAATATGGCAAGTAATCTGAGAAATTGCTTCTCTGAAAATAGGTCAATGGGTCTGTAAATCCCGCAAGAGTTGGACTCTTACTTTGAATGGAGTCCCCTTAAACTGAAGGTGTTCATGAAAGTAATACATTTCAAAATTACATATAATTTGATGATTAAATTGATGGCAGAATTAAAAAAAAGGTTTTTGGTGTGCCTGGTAAAGGTTTTTCATGTCAACTTCAGAACACTTTCAAGGTCTGGAAGAATATATGTACGTACATCAAGTCACACTACTACAATTTCTCCTTATTTCTACATTGAATTGTAAATCTCACTTTGACTTCGCAGTTCGTATTGCACATCTAATGAAACATTCACAAAGATAAGGGACAGAAATGTGCATCTCCCACGAGCAACTCATTCCTTCACCCAATCATAATGATGACAGGGTGAGGGACAATGATAACAGCACCCCCATAACAAAAAGAGCTTGAGAGGTTTGTTTGTTTTGTCGTCGTGTGCAGCCCCTGCTGGGAGTGTGATTACGGGTAGTTGTGTGAGAGAGGCGTCTTGGACAGTAAACGCTCGCTGCAGCTATTGTATTATGTGAGGGTTTTAAACTGGAATTAAGCTGAGGCCGTAGCAGCCTATTGAGCCGGGGAGCCTGTGTGTGCATGTGCCTCGGGTGGGCGTGTGCGAACGCGTGTTTGCGTGTTTGTGTGCCGTGAGTGTTCACACCACGCACACGGTCTATTGTCTGTCGCCGGAGATGGCAGAGTAAGGGACAGCGTGGAACATGAATTTCTTCTGCTTCTCACTGGTAAGACACAACCTCTTTAAAATGGGATTGTCTATTTCCATGTTTGACGCAGTCAACCGGACAACTTTTGCAAGTCAGTTCGTGAAGTCAGCCTGCCAGCGTTCCCAGGGGTGTCGATTGGAGGCTGTCGGGCTGAGCAGGGTCAGACTGGACACTTAAATGCTGTTGACAGCTCTCTGAAATGGAATCTTCCAGAAGAGAGACATGAAAGGGATTTACCTTTCACTTTGGTTGAACTTCAAAAAGTTAGCAAGAAATGCTGGCATTGTGTGTTTCTCATGTTGCATTACATTTTAGTGGACAGAAACAATGACATGAAAGAATGAACTAAAATCGATATTATATCAGTTTATTAGTAGAACTGTTAGTGTAAGACGTGATGAGGGTTGTGTATGATGTAGAGACTGAGTTTTAAGCAAATGCCTATTTGCCAAACTATCTTTCTTTGAGGCAAGCTGGGGGTATCATACAAAAGTGACTCATATTCAAGAAAAACTGCAGAATCTAAATGAAACAGCTCAGTAAAAAGGGGACACGGAGATATGGTAATATATCATTTTTTATATTATTATATTCTTTCATGGATGAACGTTTGTGCCTCTGAGCTCCTTGGAGCAGAATACATATCGCCAGGTTACGCACAGCAGAGAGCAACACGTTCTATTCATGGATTAAGACAAAATCACGCTGGGTCAAGAATAATCCCCAATGTTCGCAGTGTGAAGTGAGAGGAATGCGACTGCATGTGTCTGTTCCCTAGACATTAGAACTGTGTCACAGCACAGGAGAGAGCACTAAATTCAGTCAAGGCCAGCACTATGGTTTCCAGGACAACCAAGTCAGGACAACCGAGACATAAGTGAAAAAATTAATGTCACTCTTAAGGAGTTTCCATACGGTCACAGAATGTAACTACGGAACACACAGCCACTAATTCATGTGTCAGCGACAGCCCATGGCACCAAAACAGCTCAAGGGGTCAAAGGGCAACTCCCACACTTGAGCAGCGTCTGGGTGATCTGATGAGATGGTCCATAAACTCACCCAGAGATGTGATGGCCTGGCTTTGATCTGGAAACGATACGACTGTCCTCTAGAGAGTTCTAGAGGAGCAGGAGCGATCAGTATCATCACCTGTTCTGTTGTCTGTGACAGGGATTTATGGAATTTATGTCTCGGTTTTATTTCCTCCACAACTTTACTTTATTCACTGTAGGTTAACTCTGGCAATGCAAGACACTGGATAGTGTTGCGGACTAGCTGAGTTGTGTGGTCTAATCCAGTCAAGTCTGTACCGATAAGGTTTCAAGACTTATCTCAAAAAACACATGTTCCAACAACATGCAACCCACTCAAGGACTGGAGGCAAAATCAGACTCGACTAGAACAGCTGCTTGTTCTACATTGTCCCCAAGCAGATGGTTTTAGAGAAAAATAAGCTTAGCCATTTAAAGATTCAAATCATCTACCATCCAACAGGGCAACGACAGCTCGTACAATCAGAACCGGAACATTCCCAGAGCCTTTGTGAGCTTGAAGTGTAACCTCTGCTAACGCTACTGTTCCCAATTCAGGAGGGCTCCACCGACAGCCTGTACGAACCCAATCAAGGCAGGTCTCTCATCAGGGACTTGATCCCCACCCGCACCAGAAGTCCATCTCTCCCGAGGAACAAGGAGAAGTGGCGAGGCTCCGATCCCGACCTCTCCTCGGTGAGTAACACGACTTTGTCGCACGGCCAAGCAACCACTGGCGAGGAGTCTTCCCCTGGTGACCTGGAACTGGAGACGGCCGGGATTCCTCAGGTCAGGGGATGGGTGCACCGGCGTGTTCCGTAAGCCGTACGTCCAGAAACCTCAGAGGGAACCGCTGAAGCTTTTCATTCGCAGGAGTTACTGTATGAGCCTCACAGTGTATTGTTTAGCTCTTCAGTCTTTCTCAAAGAGGTCCCCGTCATTCGCACCGTCGTGTAAACTGTAAACGATTAGCATTTCTGAACATGCTCCACCTTTTGAAGTGCATAGACCCTGACGCTGTGTTGATGTCTAATATTTCTCGGTGTCTCCCAGGAACAGCCTCAGGCACACCCAGCTCATTCAAGGAAGAAAAAGACAAGGTAGGGGAGCTTCCTGATTCATCTGATGAACTTGGTCCTGTCCCCTGTTTCAAATCAAACTGAGGGCTTACACTTCAAAATACTCGGATGCTGAGTTGTAATCCTGCGGATGACAACTTACTGTAAGAAGGCGCTCTCAACATGGTCACTATCACCACACCTGTGATTAGGGTGTTCCCTCTCAAAGCGTTTGCCTTAAAGTGTATTTTGGATGAAGTAGCCTCCGTTAACTATAGCTTTCTGATGTTCCACTGAAGGTTTTCAAGATGTGCCTTTTTTTTCTCTCCTAAGATCAACAAACAAAACTCGTGAAAAAAACCCTGTTCATCTACTGTAGGTGGAAATCTGTTTCATCTAGTGCAGTAGTCTAGCCGTGCTAAAGAGTGGTTGGATTATTGTGCATTAAGTGTTGTATGTTGCGGTTTTGCAAGACGTGCAGGGGATTGGGATTAGATTGATAGGAACCAGAGTTAGGATTTAATCACTCCTTTGACCCGTATTCTTAACTTGCGGTTAGTCAGAGCCAATGTTAGTGAGCGCGGCCTTTGTTTCGTCACGCATTTGAAAAACGGGAAGATTTCTGACGGCCCTGTTGGTTTTAGTAATTTTATACAGAACACTGAAAACCTGGTTCCTAGAACAAATTCGGCAAAGTGTGAATACTGGGAAGAGCCCAAAGTGTACAGTTTGTGAAACAATTGGGTCATAACAAAGTGTATTAAAAGAGAGCTAACGCTTGCTGTGTGTGTGAGTGACTATAGTATCATTTGTGATGTGAGAAACCATGTCAGACATTTCAATGATTTAGCTGTTTGAAAGTAATTTTGAGGGTATTTGCATGTGAGAAGATGTCGGAAAAATTAAGAATGTAGCATTTTATACTGATTACAGAAGACAACCTTTGTCTGATTGTTTCTGTGTCATAACAGGTCACACGTACCAACATCAACACTGGAGAATGAAACAAGAGGTTTGTAATTAAATAAATCAGTTTAGTGTCTGTATAGTGTTTTACACAACAATAAACCAAATATCATTTGTCTGTTTGATTTGATCTGGCTTTTTTTTGTTTTTTTTCTCGCCTTGTTACTGATACGAATCCATTAATGGAATCTTTCTCTCTGCTAAACCCTCTGTTGCAGAGAACACAGACAGAGATCCTCTCTACTGGCAGACATCCAGAGACAAGAGAGATTCTGTTTTCAACCATAACAATCACAACGAAGGTACAAACATGTGTCCAGTACATGGCTGGATAAACAAAACATGTTAGCTAAAGCGGAAAATTGTCATCAAATCCGAAATGGTGTGGCAAATGTGTGTTCTTTTCCCAAGGCAGCAATGAATAAAGCGACTATGTTTATGTGTTATTAACGATGTTATGTAAAGTGATGTAACAGTGATACTCTAAATGATACGATATAATTTGCCCTACATTGGCGCAGCAAAGCTGCAAAGCAACGGCAAAGCTGCATACCAAGCGATTGAAACTAATTTTCGAGGTAGAAAAGTGTGTCTGAACTCGACTCTGTCTGGCCAGAGGCGGGCACAGTCTCCTGCCAGAGCTTCGTGCCATCTGCTGAACACAGAGAGGAGCAGCTGAACCTGGGGAGAAGACAACAACACCCTTTAACACAGGTAGGCTACGACTGGGCACATCGACGTCATCAAATCGATTCAAATGAATGTATTTCTATTTCTATTTGACAGATGGTTCAAATGGTTAGGCATTTCCTAAAACAGCACTCTTGCCTCCATTACCTTGATAAACACTTTTGGGTCAACGTCATGTAGCCACAATCCTGATGTACTGTCAGTGTTCATCATGAGTGACACAGCGTGGCCCTGTACAAGTGGCCCAGAAACTGGGTGCCATAAGAGTGTGTACAACGGCAGTCTGTTTTCTAACTGGTGCTTTGTCTGTGAAGGGAGTCAACTTTGAAGCATGGAAACCAAACTACGAGCACAGTGACTGCAATCGGCAAGATCTGGTGAGTGACATATACCATCAGAATCTCCCAGGATCTCTGAGCTGTCAGTGAGAAACGGACAAATGTTTCCTATCTTATCTTCTTTCAAACCACTTCAAGAATCTCACAATTCGCCTAGCACAAGGGTTACAGTGATCTTTTCGGGATATCTAATCTTTGCCAGTCCCGTGGTGACCAAAAGCAAGATAGCTTTGAGCTATCCCAATTTGGGTCTATCGTGCATGTAGCTTAGCATTCCTTTACAATGGTAGCACGCACCGCTAACTACAGAGGTCCACATGACCGTGTGTGATTCAGTACAGATGGCAGAGTGCGGCTTTGGTAATCCCTCATCCCCAGTACCCGTCATCTCACGTGGGTCTGTGTGGATCCACTGTGAGTGTCTGGGATCTGGAGGGATGAAGTGTACAAATTCCCCCTCATCCACAGTACGCACCCACCAGTCACACCAAGGCCGTAATCATAATACATATTGGGGGACACACATCCCCCCCCAATATTCAAATCTGGTCAAAATGTCCCCCCCAATATATTGATATAAAAATATAAATGTGCTATGCTAAAACAGGCAACCATGCACGCTGTCCGAAATTATAATAATTTAAAAAAACAAATCCCCCCCAATGTTGACTCCATAGCTACAGCCTTGAGTCACACTAACCTCCAAGATCTGTTTTGACCTCTATCTATTGTACTGGGCCAGTCACCACGGTGACGCCTGCTTTGGACTAAATCGGAACGTTTTGGGACAAATTGACATTGGCTTCACATTTCTAATGACCTGTGCTATGAATTGTTGCAAATAGCAACCATTTCTAATCATGTGGTACTGGCCTACAAGCTTTCTTAAAGGGTTCGCCTCACTTGTTGGCCCTTGAAGAAGCACATGAGGTGAAACAAGGTCATGAATTTAGCTTGGAAGTGTGCATGGAGGCTTTATTAGAGACACTTCATTCTGTGTATCTGTTAGAACATGGAATCAATTCCTTAATTAACTGACAGAGCCGTGGCCTTGCAGCAAATCGGTCACCCAGCAACCATAGGACCACCGAGTCGGCGTCTAACTTGTGCTAAGCTAAAGCTACAGAGAGAAAAAAAAAACCCAGGGTAAACATGTTCGTTGGGTACAAGCCGTAGTGCTTTCTACTGTATCACTTCAGCAAGCTACTCAGTCTTCGCATGACGTGAATATTAACCGTGGTGCCTGATGTGGCTGAACGACCGTGGGTTGTGTTGCAGACCGGGGAAGTGGAGGAGGAACTGAAGGGGACGTTGAAGAGGATACAGAGGCTGGTGAAAGTGAAGAGGGGCAGCGGTGCGGAGGAGGGGAAGACCTCGGACAGCAGTGGTGGGTAAACATCAAGACACCGAAGGCACGATTCGTTTGGGGAATTCTTGTGTGCGGTATGAATCGAAAAAACCCATCCTCCGTTCCCCTTGCTCAGGTCATTTGGCAGACAACGTCTTCACAGAGGACAGCCCGGTCATAACCTGCATTGGGCTGAGTAAGAAGACAGACAAGAAGCCGGTCAAGGCGGCCTCGTTGCCGCGGCGGCAGCCGGCCCAGGGGAGCAGAGGAGGAGCCGGAGAAGGAGAGTGGTCCTTAGGGGCTCACGCCCACCGCTGGAGCCCCACCGAAGTCCCTGCGCCCTGGGACCCCCCGTACCATACCTGCCCCCGTCTCCGGGTGGAGCACCGGGTCCATGGTTTGGACTTTACTCTGCCTCGGGCCACAGACTGGGAGCGCTTCGAGAGCCTGGTGCAGGAGCTGGACGGCAAACAGGCCGAGCTGGCCCCGCCTCCCCGGGTCATCCGCTCCATCACCGACGTGGACATCTCCGACTCCATGGTGAGGTGAAACGGGAGGGGTTGACGAAACAATTTGTTTTTTTGAACAGCATCACGTTTCCGAACACAACATCACCTGGTCTCTCCTGCCAATGAAAGAGGTCCCTGCTTCCATAATGTTCAAACGGCCGTGTAGCAGATTATCAAAGGGAAGCCCACAATGATCACTGAGATGAATCTAAGCAGGGGACCAGTACGCAGCAGTCCATTGCTTCTGCACAGTTTCATCTTTATCAATGCTCACTCCGATTATGATTTCACACAATAAAGATAGTGCAGACAAGCTCCTGACCAATTTTAGAGAGGGCTTTGGCATGAACAGGCCTAGCATGGTATTTCCACAACAACAGAGAAGTAGTAAGTGCATTAAAACTGAAAAACAAGGTGACATAACTCACTATATTTAATATGCTCCGTTTTATTTAAAACCATTTTTGATAACATTTCATTTTATCTTTATTGAAGCGAATGAAAAAGGGGCAGTATGACATAATCCACAGCTCAAAACACTATATCCAGAACGGCAGAAGATTAGAGAAACTGTCTAGTATGTCTGCCTGGCAAATACAGACGGGAGTGTTTTTGTCTGCCTTAAAAATAAACACAGATAACATTCCCGGCTGAGTTATCACAACACATCCGAACCCATTTGAATCCGTAATCTCTCTTCTCGCCCAGCGTTCCAGCGGCTACGGGAGACTCACCGGCCCGACGCTACACGCATCGCCGACGAAGCCGAAATACGGAGGGACGCTGGTATGCGGAGCGCCCGTACCACGACGTGAAACTCCGAATGACATTTTCGAATTCATTCGATTCGTGAATGCATCGTAATTCCTCGGGAGGAATGCGTTGACGTGTTCCTCGTGTGCTTGCAGTCTGCAGGGAGAGAACACGTGGGGAGTGGACAGACCAGTCCAGGGAGTTTGGGGAGGAGGATTAAAGCCGTTTCCCACACCGTGTGCGAGAGGACGGGGAAGAGTCACGTCACAGCCCTGTCCGGAGAAACGGTCAGTGACAAAGACGACAGCAAACTCTTTATCACCTCCCGTACACAAAACACGACAGGCCGTTGAACGAATAGTGGAGCTTTATCCCAGAACAGCCTGACGCCTCATCCTAACAATAAGATGCTCAGGCCACCCAAGGTGACAGACAGAGAGAAGGGGGATTAAAAATTTGACAAGCGAGTTTACGACGCTCGAGAGCTTTAAGCCCAGAGACCTACATGCACGAGCCCAAAAGAGACGGAGCCCACGTCTACGTCTTGTCACCCTATGATCTGTTTACCAAGCTGTTCATGTGTCTGAAAAGAGACAGCTCTGGTGTCGTACCGCAACAGGAGGTGGAAAGCCTCCTATTACGAAGCACACAGGAGCAGGTATAGAGAGATTAGATCCACCTTAGCTATAAATGGCAAGGAAGCTCCCCCCGGATTAAAGACTTTGCTTGGCAGAAGAGCTCCGTGCCCCGGCATGAACCGGGAAGCTGAGCTCCTTCGGCCCGCGAGGAAATCAAACAAGGAGCAGCTTAGGGGTCCCGCCGCAGCCTCCTGATTGGTTTTAGGCTCTCCTCGCTCGCCCTCCCGCGACGGAAGTCGAGCGAGGAGGTGAACGGGAAAGGGTAAGCAACTAAAGTAGGTTTGTTTTTGTTCCCCTCAGGGACGGAGCGGGGAAACGGAGAGGAGCGAGGGAGGCCGAGGAGGGGCCGACGGGGGTCGGTCGTTCGGGAGCGGACGCCGGACGTCCAGTAACTCCCTGGGAAGCCTGTACAGTCTCAACAGCGGGCAGAGCTCCTCCAGTAAGCGGCCGCGGCGTCGAGCCAACGCACCCTCCCGCTCCATCTCCACACTCTCCTTTTATCGTTACGCAACTTTGGTTTATGGACAGAGGTCGACGTTGACACCGGCCATGCCTGCCAGATAGCTAAGCAATTACGCTGATGGCACCTTCGTCCCAAATATAGTTGTGGTGGCCTGGATGGCGGGTTTGGATTGGACACATGAACCCTTCAGTGTGTTGCTGCCCTTAAATGACTCTCTCTCTCCTTCTCTCGTCTGTGCCTACGACTGATACAAGGTGAATGAATGAACCTGATGACGGTGAGCCATGCTCTTTGTGTGCTGTTATACAGGTGGAGTCACCAGTGGGTCGGATGGCTTCAGTAACAGAGACAGCCTCAGACTGGACGAGGACCATCCCTACCCTGGCCAGTTCTGTGGTAGAGCCAGGGTCCACACGGATTTTGTCCCCAGTCCATACGACACCGAATCCCTCAAACTCAAGGTAATCTAGCGGGCGTGGGTTCTCGACAATGCAAGGGTCCTGTTTGTGTTGATAAATGAGAGTTATCATGTGACATTTTTCTGCTTTCCATTAAAGGTAGGCGACACGATTGACATCATCAGCAAGCCCCCCATGGGAATCTGGACTGGCATACTAAACGGCAAACTGGGTAACTTCAAATTCGTGTATGTGGACGTCCTGGTGGACAAGGAGCCCGAGCTTCCCAGGAAAATGAGACCACCGAGGAGAAACCCGCCACCCCAGCCAAGAACTTTACATGAACTCTTGACACGCCTTAACCTGGAGGTACCCTCTCTTTTCCCCACACACGCACGTTTTTTACACATACGGGACTGTGCAAAAGTCTTAGGCACAAATAAAAGATCATTCAAGTATTATAATTTAAATATTTCTGTCAGCATATGGAAGAAAACATGTCAAGAATCTTCGGTGCCCAATACTTTTGCCCAGTACTGTACGTCACTTCTGATTTGGAACCAGGAAAATACTCAGGAAAAAACCAACACCATTGTTCAAAACACCTGACACCCAAAACATTGGTCTGTTCTGGGGACTGAAGTAGAGTATTTTTTTGGGTGTTGTAGGAGTACGTCTCCCCTCTACTCCTGAATGGCTACCACACCGTCGAGGACCTGCGACAGCTGAGAGACGAGCACCTGATGGAGCTCAACGTGACTGATCTGGAACACAGGCATCGCCTGCTGGCTGCCTTCCACTGCCTCGAAGAGCCCCAATGTGAGGAAACGTGGGAATTACTGGGCCTCCGAAGCATCCTAGGGGCTTCTGGCGGAAGCCGCGTTAAAAGTAACCGCAGATGTGATGGAGGATGAGTGAACAGGAGTGTCCATAACGTGGTCGGTTTTGACAGTGCATCGTGTCAGACTGTATCCTAACTCTTCCAGGTTGCGCGGTCACAGTGGAAGGGTTACATTTACATTTAGTCATTTAGCAGACGCTCTTATCCAGAGCGACTTACAGTAAGTACAGGGACATTCCCCCCCGAGGCAAGTAGGGTGAAGTGCCTCGCCCAAGGATACAATGTCATTTTGCACGGCCGGGAATCGAACCGGCAACCTTCTGATTACTAGCCCGATTCCCTAACCGCTCTGCCACCTGACTCAAAACCATGCACTGGCCACCAGCACCAGACCAGCCCCCCGAGGAAACATTCCTTGGCAGCTGCTGCTGCAGCTGCTGCTGCTGCTGCAGCTGCTGCTGCTGCTGCTGCTGCTGCACCACGCCAAGGTTAACCCCTCCTCTTCCTCTCCTCCTTGCAGGGAACGATCAGAAGGGAGGCGGGGCTAACCAGGAGGCTGGCTCTCCCACGGCGAGCATCACGACCAACCTGAAAGACCATCCCAGGGACTCCGGTTGCTACATGCCGTCCGACTGCTGCGACGCCGAGCGGACCGAACTGCCATCCGGTTATCCTTCCCTGACCGTCTCCTAATGATCGGTTACTTCACTTAATATACGTCCATCCTTTGACGATGCGTTTTTACAGTGCAGCACAGCCCAGTAGTTTTAGGCTACGTGTAGCTGAAGGCGAAAAATTGTTTCATCTTGTTTCAAGACTGTTGAAGGTGTGTTCTTTGTGGTGAAGTGTCACTGTCTACCTCTGCTGTTCCTTTGTTAAGCAATATCCGTTTACATGGTGAAGTGAATATGTACAACGTAAACTGAGTCAGTGAGTGACTGTATATGTTGGAAATATACAGTAGTAAAAAGGAATTTACAACTTTATCTCACTTGGATTTAAAGGATACAATTATTCTTTTTTACCTTTGTTAACTATAGATTTAGTTCATTGCTGGTTAATTCGTTTTTCAACAGTAATCCTTAATGTTAAGTCATACCACAATCATACCTCAATCTGGCAAACAGAATAGGCTACTTCATTGAAAACCAACACATGTTTTTGCAATCTTTATTTCCAAATTGTCTTGACATTAAAATCCAAATAAGCAACCATAAAAAGGGATGCCTACAGGCATGCACACAGGTGCCACGTTCCTTGGCCCCACTTTCCTAAAACGAGTTTTTATCCACCATTTGCATTTGCACTTGACTTTACCTGGTTATATTTTCGCCGCGGAGGTGAGATTGATTGCCTTCAAGACAAGGGGTGGAAACTGCACTTTGGGACATAAATGTCAAGTTGAGTTGTGTCTACTGTCTCGTCAGCCCAAAACAAAATGTCAAAAGAAACACATTATTTAAAATCATAATATGGTATTAAAAAAAAAAGCTTGACAATCATGATACTGTACAGAGAAACATATACATTTTCATCATGGGGAAACATTCACTGTTTTCATTCAAGTTGAGCTATGTGCCATATACTGTATGATAACCTTCTAGACACTATAAGACACAGCCCATATATTTATATCGAATTAATTTTCTACCCAATCATAAACTAAGTGAAAAAGGCAGCCATGTGAATTTTTGGGAAAACAAAAATACCTTAAGTGAACCAACAATGGCATGCCAGTAAAGTGGCAGAGGAAATTTGACTAAAACATCGACTAAAGCAAATACACCTGAACTCATTTAAGCACTGATGTCCTAACCTGATAAACTTCACAGCAAGAACAGAGGAAGTTCACTCAACCGTAAATATCCGAATTCTCACATTGATAGGAGAGCTCACACCTCAGAATGAGAGTGAATTTATATACCGTACGATTCAGAACTCCAAACCATGAAAATCCTCTCAGAGGGAAAATGTCAAATAAAAAGTAAAACGACCCATATTTACAACAATGTACAGCAGCATCTTCCCCTCGACTTTAAGAAAACGAAAGAAGGAAACAGTCGTGGAAAAGAACAACCGATCGCTTCAAACACAGAGATCACGCCACCGGAGAATGACAAAACATTGGAGAACTATGAAATCTCAAAAACACTCCCCCCCCCCACCCAGTCTTCCAGTCTTTTGCACGGATGCAACAGTATCCGAGTTTTCAGTGGGTGATACCTCCCTGAGAGTAGCTGGCGTAACCGTTCTGTGGGAACAGAGACAACTCCTCGGCGCTCCCCACCCCGTTGTTGATTTCTGGAGAAAGAAAAAAAAAAAGAGGGAGAATAAAACAAAACAAACCCAACCGTCACTCCTTCCCCCCTTTTCCCGCTTGCGGCCGCTCCGGGGGCACACCTGAGAAAATGAGTTTCTCCTTCATGACGTTGACGTCGCGGCTGGGCCGGCGCGCCACGGCGCTCAGCATGATCTGCTCCGGGTTGTAGCTCTGCATGCCGCTCATCCTCCACCTGCCCCCGCCGCGGCACCCCGGGAGAAACCAGAAAGACACGTCACGACACGGGCGGCTAGCGAGAACCCCTCCGAGAGAGGGCAAACAAGAGGGCGGCTGTCTCAAAACCGCGTCGGGGGGGGGGGGGGGGGGGGGCGAACTACATTTACACGGAAACGCCGACGGGCGGCGAGAAAACACAACAAAAAAGAGGGGGAGGACACCCGAGGGATGCGGTTTCGGAGGAGAATGGGAAAGAGCTAGCGTGTGACACACAGAACAAGGACTCGGAGGAGGATGGGGGGGGCGGGGGGGGGGGACGACGACACGGGAGGACTGAGAAGGGGCAGCACTGTGGGCCGGTTACCTGATAACGTGATAGCTGGCAGATGCCAAGTGGCATGCAGACCAGGCAGAGCAGAGGACACAGAGAAAAAAAAACGAGACAGAGAGAGAGAGTAGGCAGGTGAGACAGCAAGGAGGACAAGAGAGACGGGGGGGAAGAGAGAGGAGGAGAGGAACGGTCGGTTTAGAAGCAGGCTGGACGGCAGGAAGCTCGGCCAAGGCCCGGAGGAAGGCGTTTCAACAGCATGAGCCCTAACGAACAGCTCGCACAGACAGACCACACAGACTAGACCAGACACCTGCCATTACACTGTGTTCCAATCATCGTTAGACAGGAGTGAGGACTACGCCCAGCATCAATCGAGAAAGCATATTTCAATTTCAAATGATATCACGTGTGCGTGGTGCTGAAAGAGTACTTACTTTTGAAAAATAAAAACTCCTATGACTACCGCGACGGACACCAGGTCGGACGTCATCCAGATCAAGGAGTACACACCCGGACTCTGCAACGAAAACAGACACGGTCAACACCAGCAGCCGCCACTAGGTGTCAGCGTCACCCCGGCAGTCAGACCCAACAGCCAGGCTGCGGCCGCGCACACCAGAGCCAGATGCTGACTCGTCGGGAATCCGAGCCGCCTGGTCTCACGCCGAGTCCCCTAGCTCTCCGGCCGCGACCTTCATCTTGTACTTAAGGTTGTTCCTTGCTGCGCCCAGGTCTGCTGCTCGACCCTGCTGAGGGGGAGGGGATGAGGGGGAGGAGTGAAGGGGCTTACCATGATCCAGACGGGGTAAGGCACCTTCCGGAGGACCTGGGGCACGTCCGTGGAGACGGAGGACACCCCGCTGCACCACAGCACCGAGTAGAGCCACGGCTCGTTCACCGGGTACACCGTCACGCTCATGTTGTTGGCCAGGTACTTCCTGGAGGGGGGGGGGGACAAAACGAGAGGGGGGGCGGGGTTTGGGGGAGAGCGAGTTCAGACGGGGGCTCTCGGTCGCGAGCCGCGGTCGGCCTCGAGGCGCGGTCGCCCTCGAGGCCGACGGCTTTTTTTCCGGGGGCGACTAGAGCCGCTCTCCACCCCTGGCTCGCTTCATATCGCAGCCCCTCGCTTCGCCCACGCGTAAAGAGGCCCTCGACGGGTTCCGAACGAAAACGGGCAACTTTCATTCGATTTTTTGCTTGCGTGGGTCAATCCGACCACATCCTCATTGTAAAATTTGACACTTCAAAACAATAACCTGACTCCCTGAATCCATGATCAGGCTGGGCGGGGGGGGGGGGGGGGGTGACTGGACTCTTACTGGATGTCTTTGTAGCTGGCCTGGCTGTAGTGCAGAGTCAGGCTGCTAATGCCCCTGTGTCGGAGCTCCTCCACGGACGCCTTCTCCAGGGACGTCTGCTGCAGGCCTCGCACCCTCCCCCGGTCCGTGTCGGGCGTCCACGTCACCTGAGGAAGCACAGCCGGCACTGGAGTCACTTTCTAGCGGTTTGTGTCTTTTGTTTTTGCACTTTTTGAAGTTGCTAACAACCACCCCAAAAGTGAAAAGTCGCGATGACGACTGTCGGTGTAACAAGCCTGGTCTTAACCCCTGTGTGACCTTCGGGTCATTGTGACCCTTCAGTCATTGTGACCCACCGTCGTGTTGTGACAACTTTACCTCATACGACAATAAAGTGAAGCATTTTCTTTGAAACGTCGCGCTGACTCACTTTATTTTTGTAATCGGTAAAGTTGCCGCAACACGACGGTGGGTAACAATGACCCCGTAGGCAGCGCAAGGGTTAAGGAACGTTTCTCCTCACCCTCTTCTGAGAGATGCCCGACCTCTGGACGGCCCACAGAGTGTCCATGATCCAGGTCTTGTAGTGCGGGTGTTCTGGGGGCGGGCGGCGCAGGTTGAGCAGGGCGGAGCGGTTGGCCCGGCCAGCCAGGCGGAGCATCTCCACCAGACTGCACACCGTCTGGTTCCCTATCCTGGTGCGGTCCCTCTCCGTCAGAGACCGGGCCGTCCAGTAGGGGTCGCTCTGGAGCGGGAGGAGAGGAGAGGAGAGGGAAGGAGAGGAAAGGAGAGGAGAGGTGAAAGGAGAAGAGAGGAGAGGAAAGGAGAGGAAAGGAGAGGATTCATAGACTGATAGACATGAAGCATTTATCCCAAAAGTGTATTGCTTTTGAAAACACAAAAACGGTCTGGAAGACCCCTTCAGCAGTCCCCGAGTTTTAAGATTCCGCGCGTGAAGAGTGGAACCCTCCTTAGAATTCCCTCAAAACGCCACAAACGCGCCACGCCGACAAAGAGAGAGATCGAGAAAAACACCCGGAAGAGAGGGAACGAAGAGAAGAGGTACCTTCAGAAACCACTTGCCGGCGTTGAGGGAGCGAATCTCTGTCCAGTTGAAGAAAGAGGCGTCGTCCAGCTGCCTGAGGGGGAAGACCTTTCCCACGTCGGTGGTCCGTCTCAGGGTGTCGTCGCGCATCAGGAAGGGCACGCCGTCCACGCTGGACAAACGGGACACCAACAGGACAACACGTCAGCTCTCACGGCTCGGTACCCCGTCTCAGAAGTCAGAGTCAGGTTTTCTCAAATGTGTTCAATCACTGTAAGCTTTTGCGTTAGGTGGAGTGGAATATTGTAACTTCCCCCCACCCACAGCGTCTACAGTACACAGGCATTCCGTATAATCACCACAAATACATTTGTAGAAAGTGCCAGTGATGAATACTGTAATCTTGCTTTGAACAAAAGAAACTACCTAAAATAATGATATAAGGTGGACTTTGACAAGGACATCTATTTTTATCCAAATATTCGTCATTTGGATATCATACATCTACTCACATAGGGAGGCAGGATTAATCAGTTAAAGTTGGCTTCCTAACCTATAACATGCTGACTGTGGAATGGCTTTTCTATGGGGAACTCATTAATCCAGGACCTTTGGGCAAAGGAATCGCAGTAGGGAAGCTCTGTTGGCTGCTGTTCCAGCTAACTTTACAGTACAGTCAGCGCCTCGAATTCAATCCAACGGTTGCATTTTAATAATGGACCGTTGGACTCAATTCCTCCCATCGCCTGTGTTGCCAGTAAACACGAAAACAAGAGCCTGTTAGCGGGTGGGTGTCCTGTGGCACAGTAACGCCTCCACCACAACGCTGCCCCGCCTCGCTGGGACTGAACGGGCGTGAGGTGGGTCGAGCTGCTCACCTGACGGTCACGTCCGCCTCCAAGGAGCTGACGCCCTGCTGCAGCGCCTTGTTGAACGACATGAGCGTGTTCTCTGGAGCCAGCTGGAGGAGACAGACAACAGGAGGGAGAGAGAGAGAGAGAGAGAGAGAGAGAGAGAGAGAGAGAGAGAGAGAGAGAGAGAGAGAGAGAGAGAGAGAGAGAGAGAGAGAGAGAGAGAGAGAGAGAGAGAGAGAGAGAGAGAGAGAGAGAGAGAGAGAGAGAGGGACAGAGGAGAGAGAGAGGGAGGGAGGGACAGAGAGAAAGAGGGAGGGAGGGGAGAGGGAGGGAGGGAGAGACAGAGAGAAAGAGAGAGAGACAAAGAAAAAGAGAGAGACAGAGAGAAACAGAGAGAGGGAGAGAGAGAGAGCGATGGTGAGAGAGGGAAGGGGCACAACCGTTTGAACGATGACAGTACAGCACTGTATGCGAGCGCTGCTCTGTGGAGACCTGATGACCGTAGCTCATAAAAAAACAAGTAGGTCAAATCCAAGTTTTCCGGACGTCAATGGTGCAATCAACGGGGGCTTGTTGCTTCTGCATCTGCCCACATGGAACCTCGGATAAAGCTATTGATTGGTTTACAAACATGACCTCACAAGTTAGCCACAGGAACAAACTGAAACCATTCATTGGAGGGCATCTGGCTGTGCCATAACTTCAACGGAGCTGAACGTGTCAGTGTTCATTGAACACCAGATGTGTTCATTTCGCTCGAGTGTTTAAAAAGGTCCGTTCACATGAGATGGGGTTAAATGAACACTGTAAAACGTGCTGATAGATATTGACACCGGTGCAAAGTTCAGTGTAACACATCCTTTTTAATGCTTAGAAGGGCTTTCTTTGTTATTAGGATGAAGGCCTTCGGGGAGGAAGTTCTCTACTCTCCTGTCAGAAAGGTCCCTTAGCTTCCCCACAGCGGGGATCAACACCTTAACATGTCTTGACAAGTCAGAGGTAAAAGAAGAGTGTGTGTGTGTGTACGGTGTGTGTGTGTATGTGTACGGTGTGTGTGTGTGTGTATGTGTGTATGTGTGTGTGTGTGTGTGTACAGTGTGTGTGTGCGCGCAGCGATTGCGGAGGCCAGGTACACACCCTGGGTTGGCCACTATGCGTGTAGATAATGTGTTTGTTTACGAGAAAAGTTTGTCTGGACTGAGTGTCTCTCGACCAGGACGCGAGTCCTCGTTTTTATCTATGGATTGAGTCCAATCCGCCACACGTGAGATATAAGGTCAAAGATCTGTGTCCTGAGGCGTGACACGCGGCACACTTGTTATCGAGCCTTTACGATCTGTTGTGTCCTATTGTGTGTTCCTGTCCCGTCCTTATCTGACACGGCCCGCCCTCTTTCCACTCTGTTTTTCGTCGGAGGGTGAGCCCCGCCCAGCCTCAACACGATTGGGCGGGGGGGGGGGGGGAGCTACGACTCACCATGGGGGCCCCCCGTCGGCCAATGACGTCGGGCCGCGGTTTGAGGCCGCCGCGGTCCATGACGCAGGGGAAGGAGAAGGTGAGGGGCGCCGTGTAGAGCGCCAGCAGGACGCCCAGGTACACCAGCAGCACGGCCGTCTGCAGCCCTGGGGAGGGACGAGCAGGGCGGTCAGTCAGACCAGCAGGCGGGCAGAACGACACAGGCGGACCAGCAGTTCTTGGGGCAGGTCCCCAGGAGTCGTTCTACGTTGTGATTCTACACCACAATAGAGGCAGTACGTTCACAGAGCATGTCCGGACACACTTACTGGATCTCTCTGTGCGGATCACATGACCGGCGACAAGCCAGCTCAACGCTGTCATTGCTGCCAGAGCTCCTATATGCAGGAACGGCCCTGTGGACTGAGGAACAAGCAAAGTCAAGTCAAGTATAACTTTCATTTGTCCTTACAAAGGACAAATAAATACCAAAAACATTACAAACAGCAATACAGTATCACAATCCACACACTTCCAGAGAGAACTCATGTACTCTATCTTTTACTACTTCTACTACACGACTACTACTAAAGTTACACTTAAACTAACAAAGCAAACTAAGCGAGGTCCAGTTGAAAAAGGTCGCCGCGCAGGGTAAAGAGAGGCCGACCTGTAAGGAGATGAGGACGATGTCCCACTCGTTGCCCCAGATGTCATCGATGGAGACCACGCCAGAGATGGTGGTGAGGAGGGCAGCCACCACACCAATCTGGGGTGACAACACACACACACACACGGTGACAGAGATCCTACGGTACTGATCCTCCAGAACTCCCTGGACGATCGGTCATCGTCACGACTCCTTGGCGCTCATAAATCATCCGGGCTCAATACGGAATTCAATTGAGTTGGTTTGAGTTTGTTCGGAGGAGGTGTACCTTGTGGATCCAATAGAGATTTAGCTGCTGCCCCAGGGAAATGTGAAAAAGCGCCAAGATCTGCAAGATAAATAGAGCAGCGGTCATTGCACGCAGGTTCTCATCGAGACAAAGCGTGACAATGTGTCGATGTGCTGGTGTGTAAAGAAAGATGCGTATTAACATGAATATGTGTCATGTGTGCAAGGGCAAGAGTTAGGGAAAGGGTCTAGGTTAGTGTTAGCTTCACGTGAGATAAGCGTTTACAGGCAATAAGGCCCTAACAAGATGCTTGTTTAGCCTTAATATTTGTTAATAAGACTTACTAACTTCCCAAGGCCATATCACATATTAACTGAGTCTTATTACCAGCACCTGAATGGAAAGTTTTACCAACTCACCATCAGGAATGTAATGTAGCTGAACCCCACGGCGGTGGAGGCGAGGATAGGCACCGTGCCATCTCTCCATTCCCCCGAGCGGTTGTACAATAACCTGCAGAACAGGGGAGGAAACGAAAGGGGGTGGGGGGGGGGGGGGTGGGGGGGATTAGGTTAGAAAGACGCCAGGCTCCAGGCCCTTCGGAGGACACTCAAAACGAAACGCATTCCGTTCGCACTGCCTCGTCCCACGCCAACGGGGGACGCGAAGGCTCCGACACATAAAGGCCAGCGTTGCCGGGGCGACTCTGGGTCCTGTCGTCTGGCTCCCTCACCAGTTGAACTCGTTGTAGTCATTGTGCGCCTCCAGCCAGAAGTACGACCAGAACAGGAGCAGGAAGAAGCAGATGCAGAGGAGGAAGAACCAGGCACGCTCCCACTGAAAGACACAACACAAACAAGAGTGAGAGACAACGCAGAAAAGACACAAACAGTAACACCTCGACCACCCACCCCCCCCAAAAAAACGATGCATTTAGCAGGCCAACACACACAAGAACCCAAGAACCAGAAGACCACAGTTCTACCAGAGCCTGTTCACACCTGCGCTGTGACCAGGGCCTTGACTCCCTCGAGCAAAGGCAGACTAGTGCGCAAGAGTGGAGGTCTGTACAGAGAACAAGGACACTTCCTCCCTCGGTCACTAACAGGATTAGAGTTAAGACCGGTCGGCGCGCAGGATCTGTTGACCACTGATCAGCTCGGCTGACCATGATGCGTCTCCACATGCACCTGTTACTCATCCCCCCCAGGCCCGGGGGGGGGTGAGGCTCGAGCGAGCCTGGCGCCCGGCGGAGAGGGCAGGTTAACTTCCACTCTGTCCCCCTCAGAAATATTGTCTTGGATTCGACCCTCCTTCACGTCCGCATGCGTTAGCATAACCAGGTGACCTGAGCGTGTGCTGGTCATGTGATCAGCCTGGTTGATACACGGCCCCCAGAACCCGCTACACAAGGAGGATTTCGCTCACACTTGAGTTCATGTGGTCGAGGGGAAGACTGGTGGATGTACCAATTGGAACAGGGGCAAAACCACGTGGGAATCGTAGTCCCACGAACATCCCACGTCATCAAGCCTACGAGAAGGTCTATCTTGATTAAGTCTAGAGATCAGCGGAAGGCCAGAAGGTCACAGCTGAGAGTGAGGTCACAGCTGAGAGTGAGGTCACAGCTGAGAGTGAGGTCACAGCTGAGAGTGAGGTCACAGCAGAGAGTGAGGTCACAGCAGAGAGTGAGGTCACAGCAGAGAGTGAGGTCACAGCAGAGAGTGAGGTCACGGCAGAGAGTGAGGTCACAGCTGAGTGTGAGGTCACAGCAGAGAGTGAGGTCACAGCTGAGAGTGAGGTCACAGCAGCCCACCAGAGAGAGGAGGCTCTGTGGAGAGGTGAACAAGGAGAACATGGATCAAGCTACTGAGTTGGGTTCTCTACTTAGGGTTTCAGGTCGGTGATACATTAAGGGATGAGAGCGTTAATTCCCTTAAATTGCACTGCAAACAGTCCACCACTGAGTAGCTCAACACTCTGTGGCACTACTGAATAGAAAACCCATTTTGTATCAAGACAGATTAAATAAAAGGATCCCGAAACAGTTTAAAATGACTTCCCTGCTTTTAATGATGGGTTTTATTGCTTCTATTCTGAAATCCTTTCAATGGAAAATGACTGAATTCATAATAAAGCATACTCTGAAGTGCCGGTGAAGATTGCCAAAAGAGAATGTATTACGTCCGAGCACTTATTCAGTCCCTTTGTGAGGTCTGAGGTTCTTTTTGAAGGCCTTTCCACCCAGTGCACACAGCAGGACAGTCACCTGGAGACGACAAGTCATTAACTTCCGGAAGTTTCATGACGTCTAAGAGGTTCCACCAGAGCGGTAGGAGAGCGACTGACCAGACTCCCGCTTCCCGCCTCCGCCGTCTCCATCTAATAATAACACGCCTGTGAAGAGCCGGAGGATTCTGAAGAGATCCGCTGACTCATCACTGCCTGTAAACCTCTTCTGTCACACGTGTTAGAGACAGATGACACAACATAATTTGTGGCTAGTTCTGAGCAGGTGCACTGAGGTGTAGTTAAGGCTGTAGTACGATACTATTTCCGGAAACGCATGGTAAAGATGTTGGAAAAATATGAAACACGTACATGTAGTTACCACATATTGTACTCAGTTACAAGACAATTTTGTTTTTAGGTTTAGTTTAGGTAGACATGTACAAAAGCCTAGAATTGTACAATCGTACACCTGCAAAACCTTGTTCATAGTGTGAGTTTCCAGAAGCTCTCTTAGCAGCAGAGCAACACTGTAATCTGTTTCGAAGAACACTAAGCTCTTCAGCAAAGATACACAAACAGAACAGGTCAATTTAGGACTGGGGGTGATGTAGTAAGCATGCCACGGCCAATCGCAAAACCCCTTTCTGCAGCCAATCGCAAAACCCCTTTCTGCAACCAGTGAAGCTTTCAGATCTTTGATTTAAATGGCTAACAATCCAGGCAAAGACAAATTGACACTTCATTATGGTCAACACACTTTGCTTTGATAAACACAATTTTCTTTATAAATAAGTTACTATAGAAGGTGTTGGCTAACTGTATTTTCATACTTAATAGTAGATTATTTGTTTACCATACCTAAATGCTGTACTTTGGTACAGTTACAAACCTGTGGTAAATAAGTTATTAATAGCACAATAGGACATTATTTTGAAAACCAAGGTCAATCATTTGTCAAGTTTTTACAAATTTACAAATAATAAAATCCATATACAGTATATAAAAACACCTTCTTAATAAATGATTTCCATTGCAGTTACAAAAAAGCGTTTCCCAACAATTAAACGATACGTTTGTGTGTGTGCACTTGAATCCTTTCAGTGTGAAAGCAACTGGGGTGATGTAGGTCGGCTGTGGAAAGTATGTGTGTGTGTGTGTGTGTGTATATGTGTGTGTGTGTGTGTGTGTATATGTGTGTGTGTGTGTGTGTGTGTGTGCGCTCAGGTTGTGTGAGTGTGTGCCCTCTGCTGCTTTGTTAATGGAGTGAGGGAGACCAGCTGTGTGCTTGTCCTGTTCCTCTGGGTCAGCACATCATTAGTGCCCAGCTCACACATTCTGTAAGAGGCCTAATTTATGGCCAATCTATGGGCTCTTTGTATGGAAAAGACTAGAACAGCAGTTTGGACCTATAGTCCAGAGAAGAGCACATCAAACTCAAATGAAAGAGAGAAAACATCCACCAGTCTTAAATTAGTGGGAATAAAAAAATACCTGTTCAGGTATTAGTTACTACAAGAACAAAGTGTCCTTCAGGCGTTCCTGCCTCCCCCCCCCCGTTCTGCCTTCCCATCTCCTCTTCCTCCCCTCCTTTCCTCCCTCCCTCCTCTCCTCTCCCCGCTCCTCTCCTCCCTCCCTCCTCTCCTCTCCCCGCTCCTCTCCTCCCTCCCTCCTCTCCTCTCCCCGCTCCTCTCCTCCCTCCCTCCTCTCCTCTCCCCGCTCCTCTCCTCCCTCCCTCCTCTCCTCTCCCCGCTCCTCTCCTCCCTCCCTCCTCTCCTCTCCCCGCTCCTCTCCTCCCTCCCTCCCTCCCTCCTCTCCTCTCCCCGCTCCTCTCCTCCCTCCCTGTCCCCTTCACGTTCCACCTCCCCTCCTTCCCTCCTCTCCTCTCCTCTCCTCTCCTTCCCTCCTCTCCTCTCCTCCCTCCCTCCCTCCCTCCCTCCCTCCACGCTCCACCTCTCCTCCCCCCTCCTCCCCCAGCCTCCCCCCCTGACTCTCTGTCCTCTTGAACTTGGCCTCGCGATTCGTCGAGTCACAAATCCGGAATCCGGACAGACACACACACAAACACAAAAACAAACAGTCACCCAATTAAAGTGGCAGGATTCTTTTTTTGTACTATTTGCCTGTGGTGCGATCTGTGGGATCTGGGATTGCCTGACCGATTTATCTCTCCCTCCCGGGATTCAGACGGATGGAAAAAGGTTGAATTATTCCTGAGGATGTGATCAGGTTTCATGTTGCCGGCTCATCGCCTCTGCTCTGTCTCCTGAATTCTTAGCACATCCTGGTTTGCACACAATGTACTGAAGTTCATACTGTGACACAGTATGGATGCATGGCACATTCTAGAAATGTTGACAACTTATCTGAACTCTGTCTCTGAGAAATCTTCTGGTTTACCACACAGACCTCGAGCCCTATCACTCCGTCAGTCTACTTTTGTCACGGTTCTACCCCTACCGGTGTCATGTCTCCCTGCCTTTGTTGTGCTTACAAACAATGCACCATATACGATCCAATCTCACTGCGGCCTCCACAGAAACCCAGCCCGTACTCTAACAACCGTTTCACACGCTGACATACATCAACTCACATCTAGGCTGCAGTTTAAATAAGAGATCTGCTCTCACTCTAGTTTCCCCATTTGTTTAAGCGGCAGCATTTGACCCGAGTGAAAGAAAAAAAACTGTCTTTAACAACTCAGCAAATGACCTTACTGGAATGTATTACAAATGTAAGACGACAGCTAAGCTGCCTCAGTCTGAATCCAGGTGTGAGGTAAGGTGTGAGGTGAGGTGTGAGGTGAGGTGTGAGGTGGGGTTCGTCTTCCGCAGAGTGAAACCAACCCAGCCTGGCACGAGAACAGAAGACTCCGATTTGATTGTGTCATTTTTTGGGGTGCCCCCCCGTGAAAAAAACCTCTTCGATCCGCATTCATCTCACCTTAGTGCTGTCGTCATGGGAACGCTGGTAGCGTTTCCAGCGGCACCCGTAGATCCCAGTGACGAAGGAGAGACAGAGCTGCTTCTCGTATACCTGGGTTGGTGCTAAGGGTTGGTGCTTCACCATGCTCCCTCAGCGCCTCGGGTCGCCCACCAGCACACTAGCATCCCACGCTGGACCAGGAACCCTGCTGGAGAGAGGGGGGGGGGGGGGGGGGGCGGGACACACACACACGTTCACAAAATCACGCTCGGAGAACATCGTCACGGGGACGCTGGAAACCTCCCCAACTGGAAGATACCAGAAACGTCCTCACCGTGGAAGACACTCGAAAACGTCCTCAAATGGAGATACTGGAAACGTCAAGCACAAGCTGTTAGCATACCGGGGAGTCTCCCGAATAGAAAATAACTGAAAATGTTTGAAGTTGGTTGCCAGAATACAACATCGTACTGTCTGTCTTTCGTATGTGACTCACAAAGGGAAAATCCCGGGGACAAAACACTGCATTTCTCCCCATGTTCTCCCACCCACGAGTCCCTGTACACAAACAATTCCACACACCTGGCGGCCAAACATCAAAGCTAATTTCATTCATTCATTCATTTCAAGGCCTTTAAAACACGGTGGAAGTGGGACAGTCCCTTCACCTTCCCTCCTCCTCTGGTGTGTCCGAATGGGAGTTGAACTTGTGTGACCTTACAATCAGCTTTAGCCAGCTGTATCTCTAAAAAGCTAGCCATTTATTGGCACGGGTGTGCATCTAAACCGAGGAGTTCGTTTAGAAAATTCAACTACAATGGCTATACAAAGACAGGTGAAGAAAGTCTATCCTATCTGCTAAGACCTGTTCTACGAGCAACATAATCTGTGACTGGAATCTAACTATTCATAGACAATACTAGTGAAGTTGCTTTCATTTAAAGCCAATTAAAGAAATTGTGCATTTCTTTCCTCAGGTTGATGTCCTAGACATTGTCCAGACAATCCTCCTTTACACAATAGGTAAGTCTAGATGTTACATTTTACATTTAGTCATTTTAGCAGACGCTCTTATCCAGAGCGACTTACAGTAAGTACAGGGACATTCCCCCTGAGGCAAGTAGGGTGAAGTGCCTTGCCCAAGGACACAACGTCGTTTGGCACGGCCGGGAATCGAACTGGCAACCTTCAGATTACTAGCCCGATTCCCTAACCGCTCAGCCACCTGACTCCGACATGGTCAGTAGATGACGTGTTTGTGGCTTTGGTCTGCTATCTCCTGGAAACACAGAGCCACTGGCCTCATGTCTGCCTATTCAGTCACAACAGGTCTATAACACATGTCCTGCACATGTCTGTCAAACCCAGATAAGCCTCCGCGATTTACTGTCCACCAACTACCACTCCCCACAGGACAAGGAAAGTAAGTTGTGCTGGCTTGGGTGATGCCAAATACAAGTGTTTTATAGAGAGAAACTTCGGTCGACAGTATGTTCTCACCGAGGTCCAGGTTCACAACAAGGCATCCTTCATGAATGTCATATGTCGACGTGTATATGTCCTATGCCTTTTCACATCGGATTCGGATTAGTCCCATTCATTCTGTCAGCGTGAACCAGATAAGCCTAGAAATATTGATTCGTCTTTTTCATAAAACGACGCTCGGGGCTGTCAATTGTCCCTCAGTGAATAAATACTGTCATGGAAAAGGACAAAAAGCAATGATGGACATGGGCCCATTTCCTGGACCGTCTTGTCTAGACAAAAGCGAGTGGAGAATGTCCATCATATCTCCAAACACGCAGGCAGACGCTAGGGACAGACAGGAAGTATAAACGCAAGTGACTGGCTGCTGCTGAACGGTTACCTTAGAGTTAGAGTTGGTGTTCAGCTACTGGATACCGCAGTTTCCATAACTACCGTAGCTACCTGTCATATTTGTACAGATTTAGCCCAATGTCATATTTGTACAGATTTAGCCCGGACAAAAGCAATGAGACGGGCATCTTGTCTCCAAAACAGGCATGGTTTGAACAACAACCTGCTGTTGTTGGGAAATAACTTGCGGTCTAAATCTATATCGCAGCACGCATAGGACACAGACAGGAACTGTTTCAGCAACAACAAACAGATAAGTGTCTGGTTGTGCATTGTTCTCCTGGTCTGGGGGAAACTCCCCAGACTAGGGGAGAGGTTTCCCCCCGACAGGAGCCTGGAACACTGATCTCTGCGGCCAGCCAGCTCATCCACGTCCTGGACGAGCCCCCTAGGAGATGGGTCAATCAGGGCCACCCAGGTCAGTCTATTGACAAACCGTGGCAGTTCAGAACAAGCAATCTGATGACATGCGAAATGTTTGTCCTGCACAGCTGGGCTGTTGGCTGGGGAGGTTCAATAGAATATAGTCGTTGAGATGAGACACAATAGTCTTCATTTGGCCCTCTGAATAGATGTCAGCTCGACAAAAGCAAAGGTGACTTTGCGAAAGGGTTGCAGTGACAGCAAAGAGCGACATCGTTTTCCATTTTTCAATTTACTCTTTTCAGATTTCACATTTGCCACCAATAACAGAGGCACTACTGGCTGAGTTTAAACGTAGCATTGTCTTAAAAGAACTGTGGTTCTGAAGAACTAGGAAGAAGTGTAAATGTTAATTGACAAAAGGCCCATAGGGCAAACGACTAAAGAAACCACACAACACAAATTACACCACCAATCAAGTGTATTCCTAAACATACCCAACTCCTAATTATTCTGGGACAGTATGAAATACTTAATGACTGTAAGACATGAAGGTAGCAAAACCAGCATCACTTTTAAACATATGCAACAATGACAAATATCATTCAGGGACAAAAACCCTTTTATAAATTCTATGCCATAGGTATGTTCTCTATAAATCAACATGACTGTCACTTCATGGCACGACTGAGCTCATTTTTATGTGTTCACCTGTTGAGGCAGATCTGCCTAGCTGTCTTCAGTGAAACCAACAGCCACTGTTTCAACAACATCCTTCCAACGAGGAATAGATTCTGAGGAGAGGGGGGCCACCCAAAATGGCCTAAACGTCCTTTGAGACATTCCCTTTAAATAACCTCCCCTGCTGATTTGGGCCTGATCTGTCCATGACCTGAGGGCTTGAACTGGAGGGAGAAGATTTCCTGTGGGTGTCATCTGACCTCTCCATGAGGGACGGGTCTTAACGGTCTCAAAAGGCTTCCTCTCCGGTTCACTCCATTCCTTCTAACTCAGTGGTTCTTAGATGTTTCCCTGCTCCAACACACCTGATTCAAATGAACGGTCGTTAGCAGGCTTCTGCATAACTAGATAACGACCCATTCATTTGAATAAGGTGTGTTGGAGCAGGGAAACATCTAAAACATGCAGGACAGGGGATACTTGAGGAGCAGGGTTGAGAACCACTGTTCTAACTGATGAGATGTAGGCTAACAGGTCAGAGTGCCACCCATGTCTTCGGCTTCACCTGTCTAGTGAAAGCTAGTGAGTGTGACAAACAAGTAGGGCTTTTTCATTTGGGAGCGTCTATCTTTTTCTAATAATAATAATACGCTACAAGTACCGTACACAACAATGTGGTACAAGATTTAATAAACGCCTAACACTGAACAGTTTTCTGTTCTGAATGACGCCTCAACCACCTGAGGGAGCATCTCTCGCTAATCTGCTATGGACTAGCGAGAGATGGCCTTCTCAGTGTCCATTGCATTGTAGTTGAGTGTTGGCAGTGTCATTCGAGTTTTTCAGCCCCACTGTTATTCATAGAATAATCCACAGAGTCTCTGCCATGTATCTCTAAAATTAGCCTTTTATATCGGTCAGTGTCACTTATTTCCAGGCTGTTCCATCATTTATTCCTTCATAAAAGATGTATTGCGCATGCATTATTCAGCTCTTGATTCCTCGTCAAGCCACAATAGGACTTTTATTAGCCACAGTGTTCTCATTAGCCTTGTGTCAGAGAGTGTAAAATGAGGAGACCAACGATGATGACAGCCATTGTTGAACCCCCGAACAGTCCACTGGGCTTGCTTGCTGTGTGACTTCCTGATGAGAAATGGCTAGATGAGGTGCTTCTGTTAGGGAGCCTGTCAACCCGCTCTGTTCCGGCATTTTCTACGCAATTTGTTCTCCATTAAGAATGATTGAGTCCAGACAGATAATGAGTTAGTGACTCACACTTTTAAGGCAGGGCAGGATGAAAAATAATTTCTTTTTTTTACTGTACTTACCAGCATGTCACTAAGCGAATAAACGCAAAAATGTAAATATAACACGAAAGGGCAAGAACATTATGTGAAATCCCTTCAATTTGATGATTATAGGGTATTTAGCCTATTGTATTTGCTACATTTTCCAACCATCTCTTTTTTTCCTAATGTGATATTCAGAGCTGCTAAATTATGGGTCATGGATGTGGAGGTCAGTCTGGATAGTTGTGTCTCTGCCAGATAGTTGCTCTGGGTTACTCAGACAGAATGCAATTATTTCACCATGTTCAGTAATTGCAGATGCCACACATTCAACAGGGCTTCATTATGGTGACAGTAAATCATTCCCCTTCAGTTCCTTTTATGGCGCAGAGTTTGTGTAAAACACATATATGTGTTTTACACAAACTCATATATATCATTCAATATCAACTGAACTCAATATCATTTTCACAGAACTACTTTGTTGTTCATGCAACCAAGCCCAACTTGAGACCGATAACTAAAGTCATTTCTCGACCGACAGGAACTTGTTGCCATGGTGAGCAGTTGCCTTCCCTACCATCTCTCGCAAAGAACATAGCAGTCAACAGGAGATCTATTGATCAATCTCCCTAACGAGCCATAAAATGACTCGTTTCTTGGCTTCCCTTACATGTCCTCTAATAGTTTAGAACACGGAGGATTGTTGTCGCGAAATCTATTTCCCACATCAAAACTATTTTTGCCGAACTGCACATTCAATAATGGATTTTGCATTTAAAATGACGATGATGAGGATGTGACAGAGAACTCTATTTAACTACGGCTAATCCAAATGTTTGAAGTTACAGAGCTCATTAGACAGTTGAGAAACGTAACTGTTTAAAACTCCATCAAACTGATCCAGGTAAACCCAGTAAGTGACAGATGCAGACAACTACACATATTATATCAGAGTTAAAATGATGAACTGCGCACAAACGTAAACACTCACCTTCCCTCCACGACTGTATCTCTTCTGATCAAGATATACAAGTAGTCGCTTACAGTGACTGTTATAGTCCCATGTTACCAACACAATATTGTTGTTGTTTCTTCAGAGTAGAGAATTCCGTGAGTTCAAATGAATCAGCAAAGTTTGTAGTCTTTGGTAGAGTGTCCCCGAAAACCATCTAATAAACATCCTATAAAACAAAACACACAACCGTACAGAAATAGATTTCCGCTGTTACAATATCGAAGGTATTATTTTTTAAACAGCGGCAAAAATTCTCATAGCTCGCCGATGGTTTACACACGGAATTAGAATGAACCCTAATCCCGACAGACACGGTGTGGGTGGAGCTGTCTTGAATCTCACCACACTGGTTAGTCGCTGCAGAGGGCGTTCAGTTCTGACTCAAGTGATTGACAAGGCCTATACCTTTGACGTCCTAAAAATTAGTCAAATAATCCATAACCAAGGTCTTGTCGTTTAACATAATTTTCAGTGGGGACGTTTATTTGACTAACTCAGTAAGCAAGTGTATTTTCCCTAAATGTTATTTTGCAAATCCTTTCACACGTAGGAACACACACACACCCTCCCACACACACACACACACACACTATTCCATTGCCTAATAATATTTAACCCTTTTCACATTTACCATGCCCACATATGCTTTTAGGGAGGAATTAAGTGGATGACACATCCGAGGGCCACTGATCTCCCACCCTTACACCCAGCTATCAGACAGTGAGCCGACACACCGGCTACCGGCATCTTGGAGGTGATCTATTCTCGGATGCACAGTCAGAGATTAACTACTGGCTTGGGAGAGGATTGCGTCAGGTCTCCTAATCTTGTGCAACCCAGCAGTGAAGCACATTTTCTACAACAAGGCTAACTAGAAAGATCAGAATCAGCTTTATTCGTAAGTTTGCACAAACAAGGACTTGACTATGGCAGGAAAGGTGCGTACGGTTAACATGCAAGAGTTGTAAAAGGGTTAGGGTGAGGGTGAGGGTTAGGGCTAGTGTTGGCTTCTCTCAAGCGCTCTGATTCGGATAAACTGTGTGTTTAAAACACTATTGGTGGCCACCAGACATTAAGATGTTGTTACATCTCAACTAAGAGAAGACACTCCCAGCCGTGATGCTCAATTTACAACGCCTCTCAAGCAACCCATTCTTGGGAGAGACTGTAAAAGTGACTGTAAAAGTGAGGTGTTTCAGCGTGTGTGGGTGTTTATCAATGAGATCATTGGACTTTCAGAGAGTTACAAATCACTGTAAAGCGTCACTATCAATGAAAATCTTTACTGACAGTATAAAACATGAAACTGTCCTTGTCAAAACATCACCCAAGACTATCGTGCATGCAGAGCTCACCAGTAAACTCAGTCCTCTGTAGAATACACAAACACCAGCAGCCCCTGGTGGGGAATTAGCCTCTCCACGCTCAAATGGATTAACAAACATATCCGGGATCAGCTTGTCCTCCTTCAAAATCCCCCAACTCCTAACTGAATCAATCACAATCTGACCCCAGGTCAGATCTTCAATTTAACGTCACACCTGTTGCCATCAATCTTTCATCCACCAGAGGGCGCCATTGCCTTTCACCGACCGGCTAAAGAGCATTTAGTGTGTATCTGCATGGAGGGGGCGGGGGGGGGGGAGAAGTAGACATGTGTTATTATAGATAGATTAATGGGATACTGAAAGTTGTGCCAGAGGAGTAATTTACGTAACTGAAACCAGATGTCATGTCCAATTTTTTTTCCCACGGATATTGGATTTTTCCTCTCGTGTTCTCCTTTCCACAAACCATGACCTCCCAAGTCTCCACCCATTGCTTATTATCATGGTCTGGAGTTAAAACCAGGGAAGGCACTGACCGGAAGTGACACGCACATCCTGTTTATTGTCTCTTTGTTCTTACTATATTTTAACATGTGTCCACACTGCTTTTTTTGCTGTTGATTTATGAATACTGCTACTCGACATTATTGTCAACACATTATAATCCACCAAGCTGAAAAATCCTACTGACAAAGACTGTCCCTGTCAGGTAGTGGACTCCTGTTCTGCTGTGAACTCTACTATGACCGTGAGATGTCACATGGCAGTCAAACAATCAGGGCATTCAAAGACCAGCCTGCCTTAAGATGTTATCACACTCCACAAAGGGAGTCATTACCATCATCTAATACATTTTTCGACTTGACAATAAGTCAATCTGTAATGAGTAACCGAAAGCCTCAGTTTAGGAAAACCATTAACGTTTCTAATCAGTTTTTGACCAGCTGTTACATGCAAAGCCCGTCCGACACTGCCTGAATGCTTAGATGAAGCAAATGGTTATGTGATAATAAGCACACTAATGCATGTAGCCAATGGCTGTCCTTGGTGTGTTCATGTTGCCGTGGGTCAACACAACAGGGCGTTGTAAAACGTTCACGCTGGTTCTCCATCGAAGCTAGGGTTTAGCCCATCTAATGTGACCTCGTTTAAAATGCCACGTTGTAAATCCCGAGGCACAGTCCTGAACTTGTGTTGACGCAGACCACCTCTCAGATGCTACGATACTGACTCAGCGTTCCTTCTCTCTCTCTGTGCAGAGTAGGGAGTCAGATGGCTGAGCGGTTAGGGAGTCGGGCTATTAATCAGAAGGTTGCCCGTTTGATTCCCGGACGTCCCAATGACGTTGTGTCCTTGGGCAAGGCACTTCACCCTACTTGCCTCTGGGGAATGTCCCTGTACTTACTGTAAGGCGCTCTGGATAAGAGCGTCTGCTAAATTACTAAATGTAATGTAAATGTAGAAGAGAGATAACCAGCGTGGAACCCAGGATTATTTCCCCCCAAAACTGGCATTCAGTGAACAATACACTTCTCCAGCCGGTTACACCTCCCTCCCCCCACCCTTCTTGCAGTTCGGAAAAGGTTTCGGATTCACCTCCAGTAAATACTTGTCAAGTATTCTATTCTACTGAATGGTGTGCCATTCCATCCAGCACAATTTGCATGTAAGTTAATGAATGGCTACCCGGACATTCTCAGTGTCTTCAGGGCAGTCTGTGAGTCCAGGCTTTAGGACCCTGCGAGAGCAGTTCTGTTCCAGTAAGGGGACACCAGTGGGAGGATCAAGCCGGCTCACTGGGCATGAAAATCCCTGCAAGTTTGAGGAATTCTCCTTTCTCAAAGTTTTGTGTTTTACCCTACACAGTTTTCTAGACCATCTCAAGGATTTGTCAATCGAGGAGATTCTCAGATTGAATAAAAAGCAGTTGGCCGAGCCGTATAAGGTAAGGATGTTGTGAGGGGGAAAGAGAGGGAAGAGGGGGAGGGTGGATTCACTGGGCAGTATTAATTGCAGTAAAACTGATGGGCAGGAATGTGTGGAGTCCCTCCATTTTAGACAGACACAGAAGCCATGAATTTGAGAATGACAACACAAAATGTCTCTTTTATTTACAATGTGTGTGCATGTACGTGTTTTCTGTGTTAGACGTGTTGTAGGCTCAAAAGTGTCAGAAAGGAAACCATTTACTCACAAAGAAAATGGTTGACTTGAACCTATCATCGTTGTATAGTTGGACAACACAATCGATAAAATGATGGATTAGATGACCAAGAATGGTTCTTCTGCTCAGCAATTGTTCCTTTTCCTCACCCCAAGTGACGGTCACACCCTGTAGGAGCCTATTTCTTTCATTCATTGTAACTTTATGATCATTTGGAAATATTCATAGGATCAAGCATTATTTGTAATACAACCTTAAATTTCACACATATTCCATTTTACAGCATTTACAAAAAAAAGATTTCTTCCTTCAACTTCCTGTGGAAATCCTGATAGGACAAAGCCATGTCCAATGAATGCATTTTCTTGTGTTCATACGTGACAGGATGTCTCCTGGTCATGACATATAAGGGCATGTTGCCCTGCAACTTATTTAACAGTGCTAAACCAAACAAACTCCCTCAAATAGGTAGGAGACGTGAGAAAAAAGAGGGACCTAGAAATATGAATCTTCGTGCTTGTCGACAGGCATTTATGCCTTGGGGGGTCGCATTCCATCCTTTTGTTTAGACTTCATGCTAAGCTTTGTGCTTGTTTCTGCTTGTCTGCTATGTCACCTCCAAGGACATAATCCTCCAGTAGATAACCTCACAAAACACACCTCATCAAATCGAATAAGTAGATTTAGCGACAATTTCATTGACCGATCACCCTCGTTGATGCTGATAAACGAACCCTTAAGGCGGATTTGGCATGGATGTGTTTAACAGCTGCTGACGTGGCTCTTACGCAAGAGCGTGCCTTGAAGTCTGCTTGGCGGGTTTTCCCTGCCGTTGGCATCCTCTGCTCCTCCAAGAATCCAAGTCTATAATTACATTACACATCGCACAATATAAACTGTATACCCCTAGCATGAACTTCCAGCTCCGAAATCCACACAGAGATGGCTTGAATTGCTTTGAGGGAGCTATTCGGAGTACGGGTCACTGCTAATAAGTTGGAACAGGCCAGGAACAGCGCTTTCAAAGAAACTTGTCTTTGCCTTTCATCTTAACGTCATGAGCCCCTTTTTAGACGCTCAAGATTTCTGACGATGCTTGTCTCCGTGTCTCTTCTTCAGGTCTCTACACATCCAAGCAGCACCATGTGGATGACAAAAGTGCTCGCTGTGGCCTTGCTGGCCACCGTAGCTTCCGCCGCCACTGCCGTCCCGGCCGACAAGGTCCTCAGTAACCACGCCACCATTTTGGCCGACAACAGTGCCAAACTGGCCTTCAACCTCTACCAAAACATGGCCAAGGAGAAGGGTCTGGAGAACATCCTCATCTCCCCAGTGGTGGTGGCCTCATCCCTGGGCCTGGTGGCCCTCGGGGGCAAAGCCTCCACGGCCTCGCAGGTCAAGACCGTCCTGAGCGCCGAGAAGGTGAAGGACGAGCAGCTGCACGCGGGTCTGGCCGAGCTCCTGAAGGAGGTGAGCGACCCCGAGACGCGCAACGTCACCTGGACGATCAGCAACCGCCTCTACGGGCCCAGCTCGGTCAACTTCGCCGCCGACTTCGTCAAGAGCAGCAAGAAGCACTACAACTGCGACCACTCCAAGATCAACTTCCGGGACAAGAAAAGCGCCGTGAGCTCTATCAACGAGTGGGCGGCCAAGTCCACCGACGGCAAACTGCCCGAGGTCACCAAGGAGGTGGAGAAGACCGACGGAGCGATGATCGTCAACGCCATTTTCTTCAAACGTATTTACACATCAACACCCACACGTTGAACATACTCATATTCCCTACCATGTCGCCAACCTTCTTCAATTTTGTCGTCTAATCCCCAAAACCCATGTTCCTTCCTGGTGTGAACAGCCCATTGGAATGAGCAGTTCCATCATTCGATGGTGGACAACCGCGGCTTCCTGGTGTCTCGCTCTTTCACTGTGGCGGTTCCCATGATGCATCGCACAGGTAGTATACCCCTCCGGCAGCTGAAGTCAGAACAACCTAACATTTTAAATTCGATGCAGGATAACAGTTTAGTTTGAGGAGTCAGGTGGCTGACCGGTTAGGGAAGCGGGCTAATAATCAGAAGGTTGCCAGTTCGATTCCCGTCAAATCAATGTCCCTGTACTTACTGTAAGTCGCTCTGGATAAGAGCGTCTGCTAAATGACTAAATGTAAATGTTATTTCCAGGTATGTACGGTTACTACGATGACAAAGTCAACAAGCTGTACGTCCTGAGCATGCCTCTGGCTCACAAGAAGTCCAGCCTGGTGTTCTTCATGCCCTACCATGTGGAGGCCTTGGACAGGCTTGAAAAACTGCTGAACAAGAAGCAGCTGGACGTCTGGATGGGGAAGCTGGTGGAGACGGCCGTGGCAGTGTCACTGCCCAAAGTCAACATGGAAGTGAGCCACAACCTGCAGGTAAACACGAAGGGTCCCAATCGACTAGCTAAAACAATCACAACATAGCTTTTTATTTGATGGAAGTGAGGAATAAATAAAATATAAAGGGAGTTCAAATGTCAAATGAAGGAGCTAGAAAGATACACAGGTTTTATATATATATGTAATTGGACTATAATTTGAATTTATATAATTTATATATACTATTTATATATTTGACTAATATTCAGACTTTTTTCATTTGTAGAAACACCTTGGAGAGCTGGGTTTGACTGAGGCTGTGGACAAAAGCAAGGCAGACCTGTCCAACATCTCCGGGAAGAAGGACCTGTACCTGGCCAACCTGTTCCACGCTTCTGCCATGGAGTGGGGCACGGACGGCAACCCCATAGACCACAGCATCTTCAGCTCTGAGAAGTTGAAGAATCCCAAACTCTTCTACGTGGACCATCCCTTTATCTTCCTGGTGAAGGACAACCGGACCAATTCCATCCTCTTCCTCGGCCGAATGGTTCGGCCCAAGGGCGAAAAGATGAGAGATGAGTTGTAACCTCGCGACTTGAGTCTTAGGTTGGCTGTTCACGGAGAACGTGAGCCGGTTCGATTGTGTTGGTGTGTTTGTGCATTTTCTGTGCAAATAGAGGAAGAAAGGTGGGAAATAGTTGTACGTCTTATACCTTACAACGCATTCCTTTTGATCATCAATATGCCAAGATTCTTGTCTGTTGTTCACAAAGCATGATTCAGAGATGTTGTTAAGACCAAAGCATTGTGTGTTATAAACATCAACATTATCTTGGACATGTTGGGTGAAGGTGGCACATTTGACAATTTCCTGTCAGATCACAGAATGGACTGCATACTTACATTAAGTATGACCTCCCAGAATATTGCCATAGATGTCAAATCTGCTTTTCTCTCAGGTTCTTCTTTCCTGTGTCTTTCTTTGCCATGCTTTCTGTGTCCATTCTTCATTTGTTCGATTTAAGTAATACGTTGTGAAGTTGGTTCTTGTGATATCTTTAATGTTTAAAGCTCAACGTATTTGTCGCAATCTTGTTGCAAGCTAATCTGGTGCTATTGTCCACTTGCTCATGTGAAGCACATTCCTCGCCAGTATAGAGGCCCCATGTCTGTCTGGCTAGTTACTGACCCACACCGAAAGCATTGCTCTGCACTAGCTAACCCATATCTACATAAGTGGCCTTATTCTGTGGAGGGCTTTTGACAAATCAGATGTCTTTAACACTGTGTCTGAACCTATTTTGCCACCCAACATTTTTTTCTAAGAACAACGGTATGGTATGAGATTGTTACACATTTTCTCCTTTTCTAATAAAATGGTAAAACTATAAAGAATCTTTTGGGATTTAATTATATTTTTAGTAGTGGTTGTAGTAGCGCTGCCAAATGTTCCATACACGGCACTGATGGACCAAACTATCTCAAGAAATGAATGACACGAGGGAGAAATGCTGCATTCAGCCCTTCTGGACAGCATACAGTCAAGTCATGGGTGACATTGGGTGGATGAGCTGATATGATTTTCCAGCTGAATTTTAGCTCTGAGTTCAAATGTGTTTCAACAGAGAAATTCATGTTATTATATATTATACTTTACTTGAAACCATGAGCTGTCGATGCCTTCGCAGTTTTCTTGTGATGTCATAGGCATCTGTTTTGCATGTCTGGTGTCCAATACTGCCTCCTGCTGGTGAACTCTTGACAGATGGCCACTGCAACTGTTAGGTCTGAGTGAAATAGAACCAAATAACCTCCTCTACAAATTAAGTGTTTAAATAGAAGGTTACATAAAAAATTTCATTTGATAAAGCAACTTAGAGACTTTCTGGGAATATCCGTTAATTACCTAAAAATTGGTCAATTTTGTCCATGACACTATAAAGTAGCATCTCGAGTTTACAATCAAGTCTTTCAGACTGCCACACTAACGCTCACCCCAACCCAGAATCACAATGTGAAACCAAACCTTTTTGTTTTTGCCAAAAGGTTTTGTTTATTTAATCAAAATAACAAAAAATAATTTGTTTTGTCAAAATATTGTAGGAACACGTGGACTTCCTAGAATGGACTGAAATAATATGTTGCCTGGGCAACTACAAGAGTTCTTTGTTTTGTATGATGTGTACACTCTGGATTTTTCTCTCACAACCACCTAGAATAAAACAACCTCACACCCATTATAGTGTTTGTAATGTTAGTCTTGTAAAAAATGGTCACACAAATTCTCACAAGCAATCAACAGTTCAATAAGAAATGTTGATTGGTTTCCCGCTCTTAAAAGAGACATTTGCTTCATGTTGATAACAACCACAGCGTGTGTGTGAGCAGTGACGCCGGAGGCCCCGCCCTCCCTGTATAAATACAGTGTGGCTCGCCTCATCTCTCCAGTCTTATTGGTCAGCTGGTCCTCGAGGTTTGGTGGACATGCTTCCACCCTGCGTAGTTTGGTTGCATTCCGTATCACGCACAATGAAATAGGTGAGTTTGACTAGTTCTGTCTTTGTGCCCGTGTATTCCTCTCTGAGGTTGCTAGGTGATGAGGAGGGAGAGGCAGGGATTGTTTACCTTAAATGTGGAATGGGAATGCAATGCTGGTAAGGTGTTTTGTGTTTGTATACGTACGCACACAAATGTGCAAGGTCGTGTGAATGCATTCGATGAGAGCTGGACGTGTCCAGTGCAGACCATTATGTGGTGTCGCATGTGGGGTCGGTGTGGATGCGTTTGTGTCGGTGTAAGAAAAAAAGCGTGTGCGCGCGCGCGTGTGTAAGTGCGTCCGTGCCCTGTTCTCCGGTTGCACTGTAACACAAGCTCCATCTGTTCACCCGGGATGAGATGGGGTTACCATGGAGACAGGCTCAGCACTGTTTCCCTGGGCTCTCTCGCCAGTGCCTCTCTCCAGCCCACTCTTAAAGAAATAAAACCACATATGCGCCATGTGAACATTTGTAAATATAGTAGATCGTATGTAATACATTTGGCATATATAATACTCATATTTCAGTCAAATGCTGTAACATTTGAATCCCCCCATGTGTAAACTGATCGTTATCTTTTCTTTCCTCCCCTCCTTTTGTTCTCTGAATGCTGTTTGCCTCCACGCTCTCCTCTCTCTCCTTCCACCTGTTTTGTGTTGTGTCGTAGTCATGCGCCCCCATCCCAGACCGCAGACCAAAAGAGCTCTGCCCACCATCAGGGAGGGCTATGAGGAGCTGGTCCATGATATGAACCAGGCCAACAGCCTTCACACCCCTACTCAGCCCCAGGCCCAGCCCCAGTTCCATCCTTTGTCAACACAGGACTACTTCCGGTCCATTTGCCAGCTGGCCTGCCCAGCATTTGGCCAGAGTGTGCCTGACTTAGACATTCTAACAGTAGGCTTTCTCGACTCGCTCGGGCCTTGCCTCCGACTCCACAGACCCAGAGAGACAACGCCGTCCCCACGACAGCCCCTGTTCCAAACAGCCACTGTGCCGTTGCAAGACGAGGGTCCAAGCCAGGATTGCAGGGCCCAGAGAGAGAGCAGAAACCAGGGGAGATTGGCCTCGAGCCTGGGGGAAAGCCCCACCGCAACCAGGCTCCATGTACCTGACCCCTTGGAGGTTCTCTACGGTCATGGGGATGCACTCGCTGCCCGGCGTTCTCCCCAGAGGCGGTGGAGGGACGCCCCCCCGCTTGGAAGCGAGGCGCAGTCCAGGCTTCGAGCCGAAAGCTTCCCCACCATGACCTGCTCCTCTTCTCAGACCCAGCGCAAGAGTAGCTGCCCTGAACTCTGCCTCAAGGACACACCTCCATTAGAAGGACGCCCCATGGAAGAGCGTCGTGATACTGCCGTGCCAACGCTTTCCTGGAAGCCCCAAGGGCAGCCAGAGAGTGCCCCTTGCAGTGGGAATGGGATGAGCATCCGTGCCCGAACACACACACATGCTGTTCCACTGGATCGCTGAGGGGTTGCAATGTGTGTCAAGAGGCCAGATTCAGGGCTGCATGCTGCCCACCACTGCCAAGATTTAAACCGTGTTCAAACTGAGGGAGGGGGCAATCAGTTTAGAGGACCCTTCATTAAGAAATGACCTTGGGGGGGGTCGTGTGACCTTAGTTACCCGTCATCCTACCCATCATCCACCTTGAAGACGACCCTCCAGGACCTCCAATATGATTCAAACACTGGATGGAAAAGTACAACATTTTGTGACAAAGCCATGCAAAATAAGGTTTGGGTCAGTTCTGTGTCAATCCAGTCATTTTAGTGTGAAATGTTATGAAATGTGAAAGCAGCTGGATTGATTTGAAACAAACAAAAAAAGATTATCAATGTAAAACATGTATACGTAAATGGTGGTTTAGAAATTTGAGGTCAGGTGACAGAGTGTGCCTATATATTTGTGTATTTATAATTTTAACAGGTTAACCTGAAACCTGACACACTGCACAGGAATGTACAGTTAGGTCCATAAATATTTGGACATTGACACAATTTATCATTTTGGCTCTGTATACCACCACAATGGATTTGAAATGAAACAATCAAGATGTGCTTTAAGTGCAGACTTTCAGCTTTAATTTCAGGGTATTTACATCCAAATCAGGTGAACGGTGTAGGAATTACAACACATTTTATATGTGCCCCCCCCCCCCTTTTAAGGGACCAAAAATAATTGGACAAACTAACATAATCATACATCTAATTGTCACTTTTAATACTTGGTTGCAAATCCTTTGCAGTCAATGACAGCCTGAAGTCTGGAACCCATAGACATCACCAGATGCTGGGTTTCGTCCCTGGTGATGCTCTACCAGGCCTCTACTGCAACTGTCTTCAGTTCCTACTTGTTCTTGGGGCATTTTCCCTTCAGTTTTGTCTTTAGCAAGTGAAATGCATGCTCAATTGGATTTAGGTCAGGTAATTGACTTGGCCATTGCAGAACATTACACTTCTTTGCCTTAAAAAACTCTTTGGTTGCTTTCGCAGTATGCTTCGGGTCATTGTCCATCTGCACTGTGAAGCGCCGTCCTATGAGTTCTGAAGCATTTGGCTGAATCTGAGCAGATAATATTGCCAGAAACACTTCAGAATTCATCCTACTGCTTTTGTCAGCAGTCACATCATCGATAAATACAAGGGAACCAGTTCCATTGGCAGCCATACATGCCCACGCCATAACACTACCTCCACCATGCTTCACTGATGAGGTGGTATGCTTTGGATCATGAGCAGTTCCTTCCCTTCTCCATACTCTTCTCTTCCCATCATTCTGGTACAAGTTGATCTTGGTCTCATCTGTCCATAGGATGTTGTTCCAGAACTGTACAGGGTCTTTTAGATGTTTTTTGGCAAACTCTAATCTGGTCTTCCTGTTTTTGAGACTGACCAATGGTTTACATCTTGTGGTGAACCCTCTATTTACTCTGGTGAAGTCTTCTCTCAATTTTTGACTTTGACACAGATACGCCTACCTCCTGGAGAGTGTTCTTGATCTGGCCAACTGTTGTGAAGGGGTTTTTCTTCACCAGGGAAAGAATTCTTCTGTCATCCACCACAGTTGTTTTCCGTGGTCTTCCGAGTCTTTTGGTGTTGCTGAGCTCACCAGTGCGTTCTTTCTTTTTAAGAATGTACCAAACAGTTGATTTGGCCACACCTAATGTTTTTGCTCTCTCTCTGATAGGTTTGTTTTGATTTTTCAGCCTAACGATGGCTTGCTTCACTGATGGTGACAGCTCTTTGGACTTCATATTGAGAGTTGACAGCAACAGATTCCAAACACAAATACCATACTTGAAATGAACTATAGACCTTTTATCTGCTCCTTGTCAATGAAATAACGAACTCCCATGAGGGAATAACATACACCTGGTCATGGAACAGCTGAGCAGCCAATTGTCCAATTACTTTTGGTCCCTTAAAAAGGGGGGGGGACACATATAAAATGTATTGTAATTCCTACACCGTTCACCTGATTTGGATGTAAATACCCTGAAATTAAATCTGAAAGTCTGCACTTAAAGCACATCTTGATTGTTTCATTTCAAATCCATTGTGGTGGTATACAGAGCCAAAATGATGAAAATTGTGTCAATGTCCAAATATTTATGGACCTAACTGTATAATGCTCCAAAGGACAATATGTATGTACCAATAAATGTAATATCATTACATTTACATATAGTATTAAAGTAGACATTGAAGTGATTAGGCTACATTATTGTGTGTCTGCATAAAGTGTTGCGCAGCAATGTGGAAGTGTGCAGGATGAGCAAACCTTGTTCCACCTATGTGAAGGGTAATGTGGAGTGTGCTAAAAGCTATGTGACATTCATATCAAAGTATTCATTTATATAAAAAATGTCGATAATTACGTATGTGTGACATATTTGTCAATGACCTTTTGATTGTATCTTGTGCAGGACAATGATAATCACTTCATTGGAAGTGTCATAAAGGGTTGATAAGAGTGATATCATCCTGTACTTCTTTAAAATTTATTACTTTACTTTATTAAAAGTTAATTAATACATTATTTATTCATTTTATTCCTTTATTTATTTAGTAATAAACATTATTTAGTTGATTAATTGGCTCGCGCGATTGCTTTTGGTGCTTCTGGTTGCCAGGTTTCTCGTTGCAGTGACATAGGGGGCGACTGGAAATAACCTGGCAACCCCAGCCGTCCACCACCACCATACCAAAACATAATGGGTGCTATGTGGATCAGTTGTTCTGAAACCTCTCAGACTAACATTATATCTTTCGTGTGCCTCTGTCTTTATCTTTCGTGAACATGACAATATAACGAGGCATTGGAGCGTTTGATAAGGTAAGTACAATCAAAATGGACTTAAAATGGACGGTGTTTGTTTCTATTCAATCTATTCAAGTTCCAGTGATGCCCGGAATCAACCGGAATTGTTAGCTTTTACTAGCCTAGCCAGGTTCAAAATGAACCCAGTGGTAGCTAACACCGTTGCTAACTATATGGCAATCAGACAATCTTAATTTTTTGGAGGTGAATTGCGAACAATTGTAATTTTTTTTTATAGAACCATGAGCAACAGAAGCATCTCGCCTGTTAACTTAATCTAGCTCGCTCGTATTTATATTACATAAACGTGTGCAGCAACGCGAGTCTGTAATCCTGGCTTGACTGAAACGCGGAGCACTGCTACAACACACTACTAGTGTCACTAGTGCCTTGGTTTTTTTGGCGACATATTTGCATAGCTACAGCTTGACAATCATCATATGTGAATGAATTTGTGCCCATAACGATCATTATTTGTGTTCTGTTGTGAGTGTTAATGCTGAAATACTAATGACTGTGCTTGCCGATCATTGACATCACCGCCACCACCAGCACCTCACAGCTGCATAATGAATGATACCGCAGGGACCAATGATTCCCTAGCAGCAGCACCCCTGTGCAGAGAAGCAAATGACGTGAAAGTCATACAAGCCCCGTAGTTACCCATCAGAGGAGGGGTCATGAAGCGTCAGTCAATGAAGAGATAAGCCTGTCACATCCACGGCTTCCAGTTCCTCTCCAGCTATCTATACAATGCCTCGTCAGCAGCAGACCAGTCTGTCTGATAGCGAGCTAGTGCAATTTAGCAGAGAGCAGCCTCCAACCATTTCCGCCTGTTCCTCCGACCTCAGCATAGTAAACGCTGCTCTTTCAGTCCATCTCAGGAACACATGCTTGTTAAGAGATACCTAGCTTAGTCCGTAGCTCGTGACAGCAACAGGTGACACATTATAGTGACCTTGAATCCCACTAATAGAATAGATCTATTGTTGGAGCAGTGTGTGTGTGTGTACTAGTGATGTGTGGTAAATAGCCTACATGTACCAGCCTACAATGCAGGCAAGAGCCATCATCAAGTGCTGGCTGTTAAACACCTGTTGGCCTTCATACCTGAAATTGTAGATGTGCTACACATACATTCTTTGTGTTTCCCAACTTTACACTGGTTCAAGGTAATATTGTGGGGTAGTCGAGCAAATTGGAATGACTAGCCCCTGCCTAATGCCCAGGGGCACAAGTCGAAAACGATCTGATCTAAGCAACATTAGAGCCAATATTAGCTAAGACGTTTGAATTACATTCAGATTCTACAACTTTTGGCTACTTTTCAGAACCAGCCAGGGAGTGTGTGCGTTAAGGACATTCGACACCACAGCCACAGCCAGGTGCTTTTCTGTCGAGGAAGTTACTCAGTGACTCGCTTCTGTGGCGTCACCTGAACTGACTTGTTTCGACCGCGGTTCCCTGTCCTTAGGACGAACTCAGCCCAGCTCCATTCCTGTGAGCCTGACTGATCATTAATCAGCCTGCTCAGTCAGAGCACTGTTCGCGTCCAGAGATTATCGCATACCTCCTTTTGCGACAGCTTGATACTTTTGCCAAAACTGACAAAGTAGAGTATGGGGTTGGATTCAATTCTAATTGGACAGTATACAGAGTATTTATTGAAGAACTAACATCAGTTGTCATAGTACCGGTCGTAAAAGCCTAATGTGTGGATTTTGCTACATGACAACCAATGTCAGCTCGGCTACTCAATACATTTACAGCTAACATTCTTGGGTTTCCAATGTATCAATTTATACTTTTCGCACCCAGACGTTGCACCTGAAATGAAGAACGATTGTGTATTTATTTATATTTTTATCATATCATATTCTTATCCTCTCTGAAGGTCCAGTCCTCACCTGGCTTGGTTGACCAGATCGTATTCCATCTCCAAATTTCAGCTTTAACAAAACCTACCCTCTAGAATCATGTCTGGGCCAGGAGATCTACCTGGTAAGTAGTGTGTTGGGTGCTGGACCAGGAATCCAACACCGTGTCGTTACAAATCAGGAATGGTGCTTCTTGTCTGGAGAGCCGTCTGGAGAGCTGTTGGTATGTTCTTGTCCCAGCCCTGGAGTCTGGGATGGGGATGGGAGGCATGTCTCTGCCTATCGGCATGACCCGGCGAGCCCTCAGCTACGACGACAACCTGGAGGCCCCCATGTCCCCCCCGCCCTCGGACATCAACATCAACAACCTGTGGAGAAGGCCGGTAATCCCTGATAGAAAGTTCCAGCAGCTGGCTGAGGTAACACACACACACACACACACAAACACACTCGCTCATTCAGGGGTGACGTTCAGGATTTGTGTGAACCTCAGTTGTGTGCCCTGCCTCAGGAGGACGAGTCTGGAGGCAGCAAGACCCACACTGCCTCGTTCACCGCCGGCTCCGCCAAGCCCCATGTCCCGGTAGTGAAGGCCAAGGCCTCCTCCATCATCATGAACTCCCTCATGACCAGTAAGAACCCACCGCTCACCCCAAACTGACCCCCATATCTTCCCGCGTCGCTGTCTACATGCCTGTGTATCCTTATGGCTGACTCTGTCTCTCTCCCCCCCCCCCCTAAGAACACACTCAGGACCACATGTACAAATTTGAGCAGAAGGCAGGGCTAACTGACTCAAGCTACACCCCCCACAAGGGGCTGACCGCCGAGGAGACTCGCTACCACCAGCGAATGCCGGACTCCCTCCAAGTAAGTCACAACGAGCCCCATCGAGTTGCCGCGGCAGCAAATCAGTGACATTCCTTCGCGGGCCAGATAGCGCCATCGAACGGGTGAGTCACGCGTTCACGGGTGTTGGTTTGTCCACGCAGAAACTGAACGTCCAGAGTGCGGAAGCGAAGGACGACAAATCGACGTTGTCGGCTCAGTCGACCCCTTCCGGAACGCCCCAGACCTCCCCCAAAAACACACGCAGGTAATGCAGCCATCGCCGCTCTGCCCAGACCTGTGTTCAACCGTATAAAACCAATGTGCCGGCCAGCAGGCCATCCCTTTTCGTGTCAAGTATGGTGGATGTATGAACGGCCAAGCTAAATATGAAACCGCCGTGCCCAACCCGTACACTTTGTACTTCCCAGCGATACGCACTTTTATCTATATGATTGATTGGTGAATGATTGCAACACCTCACGAAGCTGACTTGTGTTTGTGTGCATGTTATTCGTGTCCTGTGCGTGCGTATGACAGGGGCTGGTTTAACAGCCAGGGGTCGACAGCGTCCCTCACCGGCTCTGACCTGAGCGTGAGCTCCAGCAGCAGCCTGGACATGGGCCCCGTCGAGGCCGGGGGAGCCGTGGAGCGCTGGGGCGCGTTCGGGCCGCGGCCCGGCGTCCAGAAGCCACCGCTCGACCCGAGCACGGAGCCAGGCTCCGGCGGCGCAGGTAAGCTCTCAGGGAGGTTTCGATGGCGGTATTTAAGAGGGAGCAAATTCCCCTCAGGGTTTTCGTTTGTTTGGTCGTGCTTGGAGAACTTCCTAATTGGAGAACCGATGTAGTCATGTAGCCGAATCGTCTCATCTTCGATGTGCAGGCTGTAGCTGTTTTGATAAAATAAGAAGATGCTTTTACCAATACTAGTATGTCGTGCTACACTGTGTGTTACTGCTTTGTATCGTGTTTCTATAAGGAATTTTGCCTTGGGAGACCTATAGTTTCAGTACTTTATTTGTTTTTCTTGTGAGGAAGAAAGTCTTATCTCTCTGGTGACTGATTATCTGTCCTCTTGTTATGAGCCGTTGGTGTCAAGGTACACAGATAAACCAGGCAGCGTTGCCTAAACTTGGCATCTCGTTCATTGATGCACTAAAACCTTCAAGTGCCCCTGTTTATGAGATAGTCACATTTTTACAGTATTGCACATGCTTTCAGACAAATACAAATATATATACTCCAAAATAAAATGCAAAATGAGCTTCCTCTTATAGATACGACTTTAATAGGAAGTCAATTCAGAAGTCATATACTTGCTGTAGGACCAATCTTGATTTCCACCCACCTGGTCTATGCAGTGGACCAAAAAAAGGCATGTGCATTCCAGAGAGGTCAAATGTTCTCTCTCCTCCAGGGGGATTTGCCCTGCAGGCGTACCGTGGTGCCCAGAAGCCCACCCCCATGGAGGTCATGAAAGCCCAGGCCACGCGATTGGCCGAAGACCCCGCCAGTAACAAAGCCCCGCCCAAGATGGAAATCCCCAGCATGGATGGACGGAGGCAGGGCGGCCGGCCGGCCAAACTCAAGCATCGAGACATCAACATTCTTACGCCTTCCGGCTTCTGAGACACCATGCACTCCCATATTTCTAACACACACACACACACTCTCACTCACACACACACACACAGATGCATAAACACACATTATAGGGATAGTGTTTTATCCTAGATGACAGCTCAGGGAGAACCTCACTCTGGAGGGTTGAGTGGTTTGCTGGTCTTACCCTTTTCCAGTTCCTGTGCTACCTGTTCACTCCCTTTCTCTCCCCCAGTGATCCTCTGTGTCCTTGGAGACAAACGGAAAATGTTTTTTGTTTGTTTTGTTTTTGTTCTCCTTCCTTTGCACTAAAATGTGTTTTATAGATTCGGTAATGATAGTGTGATCAAATACATGTGCTGGTGCCATGTCTTTTGTTGTTTCTTGTATTTGCTTTTCACCTCAGTGTTTTATTTGCCTTTTTTTGTTGTTGTCGAGATTCAAAGGTTTTGTGTTTCTGTGTCATTTCTGTTAAACGTTTGAAAGTTCTGATGGTGCAAAAATCCTGTTTTTCAGTTGATTCAGTTATTCCATTCTGTATTCTATTTCTATTTTGATCCTGAAAAGGAAAAGGAGGGGGAAAAAACACACTGGAATTTTTACATCACTCCGTATTCTTCAAATTAGTGTTTGCTGCTTGGAAATGTGTCCTTGTTTGATTTCATTAGCTGTCATCGATTGCTGTCATTCCCCAAATGTACTTTTTGTGATCAGAAATGTCACCAACATGATGGTCCCTTCATTCAGTCTCGTTTTGGTATTTGTCTGTACCAAAAAGATCAAACTTATAATGTTATGTATTTAATATTGTGGTGATTGTTGTTCACCCTCAATGAAGTGTACTGTTATTCTCATTCCTCTTGTATGGATTTGAATTAACTCTTGTAGATTATGTGACACTAACCCTGTTGTCAGCAGTTCTGTTTTTGAAAGAAATATCCATATATATGGTTGTATCCATATATATGTCCCCTGTGGACCTATGTTGTGTATATATTCAGAATAAAAAATATTAACAACCGCACTGAACTTCCTTTTTCATTGCATTTTTGACAAGCTGGACAAATCACCAGTAGGTGGTCTATAATGATGCAAGCCCTACACAACTAAAGGATAGTGGAAATATAAACCATATAATGACCCAGTTCAGGTTCTGGATGTACTAAAGCGTTATTCAAATTGCACCCTGCGTAACCTAGTTCAGTGACGTTTCAACATGGAAATGGCATCCCTAAACATTGAAGTGGGACCACTATTTCCGAGTGACCTTCCACAGCATGTACTCACGGTGACCACTAGGTGGCCCCAGTTCCACAGGCGTTTCTAAATCATTCAGGGACGCCCTGATACAAAAACGCCCCGCAGTCGGTTCGACTTCTAGCTACCGAATTAGCAAGGCTAGCTAGCTCAGCCACTAAGAGCGGACATGTTGAGCCGGCCCCTCCGTGATTGAACACCACTTTACTAAGAATTCGGCTGCTTGGGCAAAGAGTCGGCTATTCGGGCAATCATGGACGCCGTCAATGCATTTAATCATGAGGTGAGTAGGGCTCCAGAATGCAGAGATTGCAGGAATTCGTCTATAGATTAGGTGACTGTCATGTGTGTGTGTCTCACTGTGGACTGAGGACAGGCGAGGAAGGCCAGGATACACAGGCCTTGCTAGCTACCTGCAGTGCCGACATAAAGTGTTCCAATTTGTGTGGCCATATCCGCTAGAAAAATACAGTGTGCCACAAATTTCTTGTATGGATTTCACAGTACAGTAACAGGAAAAATGCTATTGCTGGCTAACATTAGTCGGCAGCTAGCCTGTGGTAGCTGAATAGCAAGCTAGCTTGCTTGCTTGGCGCCCTGTGGCAGCTGGCTAGCCTGCTAACTAGTAGCTATAGTTCGCTAATCATCACAACAACAATTGAAGGAAAGCTAGCGTGCTAACGTGGTAGACTGATCGTAACTGTCTACAACAATAATTCAGGAAACAACTTGTTTTACTGATGGCAAAAAAACATCTAGTATTATGCTAGTTAACCTAACTAGCAGGAAGCAACAAGGACATGTCTTAATACTTCTCCCTCTCATCCCTGCTTATGTTGCCTAGCTAGCTAACTCTGCACCTCTCTCCATCTGTACCGCTCTAGTTATTCTCATTGATGGACACGAAGCCCCCGATCTCTCGAGCGAAGATGATCTCCATTACTAAATCAGCCATTAAAGCAATGAAAGTAAGCATGTCGGTGTTTTAGTACATCAAGTGATGTGTGTGTGTGTGTGAGAGAGAGAGTGCGTGACAATGTGACAGTAAACTTGGGTGGGTAAATTATTGTTCATGGTGTTCCTGTGTGTCATGTAGCTTATTCAGACCTGTTTCCTCATGAAACCACTAATAATCTCTCTCTCCTTTTGCATCTTAGTTGTATAAGCATGTTGTCCAGATTGTTGAGAAGTTTATCAAAAAGGTAAGGGGCGGGTCGAGGGACCTTTAGTCATCTGTTACATTTGCATCAATACTGTATACTTCAGACAGGAGAATGGGAGGATCCTGTCTTCAGATTCCCGTCTCCTGTAACCTGTGTGTCACATGTCACTTCTGAGCACCTGTTGTCTTGTGCTTCTGTAGTGTAAACCAGAGTACAAGGTGGCAGGCCTGTATGTGGTGGACTCCATCGTCAGACAGTCTCGACACCAGTTTGGAACCGACAAGGATGTGTTCGGCCCAAGGTTCACCAAGAACATCACCGGAACCTTCCAGAACCTCTGTCTTTGTCCTGTGGAGGACAGGGTAAGACCATACTGTGGATGGGGATGGGGATGATTTCGGTATAATACAAGTTTCAGTCCAATGGCCTAGACGTGGTATACTTGGCTAAGCCCTGCTCTGGGTCTCCCTCCCCATCTTCTGTGTGTAGAGTAAGATAGTCCGCGTGCTCAACCTGTGGCAGAAAAATGGGGTGTTTAAGATTGAAGTCATCCAACCTCTGTTAGACATGGCTGCCGGGTCCGGCAGCTCTGCGGCCTTCACCGACATGGACGACCCCGACACAGGTATCTACCGTACACGTGTGTGTGTGTGTGTTTGTTTTGCCATACGAGAGTGTGTGTCAATATCTGTTGTCCTCGTCCCTTAGGTTCGCCCCCGTCGCCAGAGAAGGAGTCTGTTGCCGCGGTAACGACTAACTCCATTGTCGCCGCTGTTCCTCAGCTGCAAAACTCTGATGCCTTTGCTGCTGTGGCACAGCTGTTTCAGTCTTCACAAGGACAACAGGTGGGTGTGGGTGGGGGTGTTTGGCCCGGGGCACTTGAGTTTGCTCGTCCCTGACAGGAGGACCATTTGATATGATGGAGTCACCTTGTTGATAATGTAACAATTGAATAACCGAAAGGCTGTGGGCCAGATACTGTGAAGAGGGTGATAAGAGTTCAATTGTTCCAACAGGGGTGAAGGAAATTCTCCCTCCCTTGTCAGCAAATGAACGAAGCTGACCCAAGTCAGCTTGGGCCTGTGAATGAATACAGCCCTACTTGTGGTCATTTAGGGGGCCTTAAGTTTCCTATCTTTAAAAAAAAATCACTAATCCGATGTCTCAATCCTGGGTTCAGCCTTTCGGCCTTAATTCGGTGCCTTTCTCTTCCAGCTCCAGCAGATGCTTCAGACCTTCCAGCAGCAGCCGGGAAAGCTCCAGACACACGCGCAGCCTCCGGCCAACCTCCACCACTCACAAGCCCAGGCCCAGACACATCCCCACCTCCAGCCCCAGAACCTCACCCCTGGCCTGGGCACGGTGGCTCCGCATCTCCCCCTCCCCACCCAGCCCATCCAGCAGAAGACTGCTTTTGACAAGGTTGCTGTGAGTACCTCTTATTCTTCCATAGCGTGCATCAAAGGAGACCCTCTTCGGCAGTTGGCGAGGAGGGTTTATCACAGAAACGCCACCAGACAACCAGATGTTCAATGCAGGAGAGCAACTACTGACATGGATGTGAAAGAAGACAAATTAGTTGTACTCAAGCTTCAGCCCTATGCAGTCATATAACAGTTAAGCCTCTCGTGGCACGGTGACATTTAGTAAAGCTTACAAACTCAACTCTTTCTTTCAGACGTTGCTGGACCGCTTTGACTACGACGACGAGCCAGAAGGCGGAGAGGACTCCAAGAAGGATGAGACCTCCTCGATCCAGTCCTTGTAAGCTCCTCTACCGTGTCATGCCAGAGACTGTTTCTGTAGACGGGAGTGTGGGAACTGTGGGAAGTGTGGGAGTGTGGGAAGTGTGGGGAGTGTGGGGAGGGGGGGGGAGTGTGGGGAGGGGGGGGGAGTATGGGAGGGGTGGGAGTGTGGGAAGTGTGGGAGGGGTGGGAGTGTGGGGAGGGGGGGAGTGTGGGAAGTGTGGGGAGTGTGGGGAGGGGGGGTGTTTCCTCCCTCCTTTATGGCGCTGTATGCTTTTGACCTGTCTCTGACATATTTGAACGGTGTGTGTGTGTCTCATTGACAGTGGACAGCAACCTCCAGGGTTCCCTCAGCACATGGAACACTTTCAGCCACACATGATGGGCATGTCACAAGACCCTTCACAGCAAGTAAGAACAACGCATTCAGACTTAAAAATCCCCCCTCCATCTCCTCAGCTTCAGTATATCAGCTAGCCATTCTCCAGTTGTCTTTTTCTGACTAGAAGTTACGTCTTTTGGAAAAAGAATCTCTGCGCTGATGGGTTTCTAACGGCAGATTTTTCTCTAACCAGGTGTCCCTCCCTCCTAACGGGCAGCTCCAGGGCTACGGGCTGATGCCGGGGCAGGCCTACCCAGGAATGATGCCTCCTCTGGGGCAGGCTCACCCTGGCCAGTCCCTTCCTGGCTCGGTGGGTCCTCCAGGCTTCCCAGGAGGCTACCCCCATCACAACGAGGCCTTCAGCCAGCAAATGGGCCAGCCGCATCAGGTGAGAGACCCAGGGGCTTAACCTTCACCTCAGCTACTTAACCCCCTGCCCCCACCACCCTGCTAGCACGCCCAGCCTTTAAAGTGGCTGTCGTTGTGCTAACGTGAGATGTTGTCTGTGGCGTCCCGGGCAGGATATGTGCATGGATCTGGACCCCGCGTCCATGAGAGAGGCCCGCCAGCGCCCCGACGGCAGGAGATCGCGCACTGGATCCAAGTCAGTTCCACCAACTTCTATTTTGGGGCGGGGGTGGCCCTGTTTTTGAGTGGGTCCCATTGTGGCACCGTCACGTATGTCCCCCTCCCTCCCCCGCAGGTCGCCCAAGAGGAGGAGGTCACGGTCCAACTCGCGCACGCGGCGCTCCCGCCACCGGCGCTCGCGCTCCCGCGACCGCCACCGCCTGTCGCCGCGCTCGCGCTCCCAGGAGCGGCGGGAGAGGGAGAAGGAGCGAGAGCGCCGGCAGAAGGGGCTGCCCCTGCTCAAGGCCGACACGCTGAGCGGTGAGGTTTCATCTTCCTTTCTTTTTTTTTTCCTCGTTTCACTGGGTCATCTTTTCGGTTTCCCCCACGGGAGCCTCAAGTGAGCCACACTTTATTTGCTCCCTCCCCCAGTGTGCAGCACCACTCTGTGGGTGGGCCAGCTGGACAAGAGGACCCAGCAGCAGGACGTGGCCTGTCTCCTGGAGGAGTTCGGACAGATCGACTCCATCAACGTGAGTACCCCCCCACCCCACCCTCTCCCCCCCATAGCCCGGCCCATCACCTGCTCACGGCTACACTGACCCCAAACCTAGAGGCCCTAGGGCTTCCACCGTCCACCTTCCCTTCCCCTCTGATTCCTCCTCTTCCTCCCTGGTTGGTCCAGATGATTCCACCGCGAGGCTGTGCCTACATTGTGATGGTGCACAGGCAGGATGCCTTCCGGGCCCTGCAGAAGCTCAGCCGGGGCTCCTACAAGGTCAACCAGAAGACCATCAAGGTGAGAGAGCAGAGCCCCAAAACCAGCCCTAACCCTGCTAACCTGACTGTTACACATAACCATCCGGCAAGTCGTCCTTGGAAATAGTTTGGGAGAAGAGCAGGCACGTCAAACAACTTTTTGAGCAGAGCCCCAAATCTAACCCTGCTAACCTGACTTCAGGGGCTCTACAGTGCGCCCGTTTTACTCGCATATGCGAGGAAAAATATGTGTGCGAGCATGGAAAAGTATTTGGGGCGCACGGGTGCGAGCGAGTTTTAACCGTAGACATACAGTCTAGATGGATGCTGCTGTTGTGGTGGTCTCACGAATCCAACTCTCTCCCAAGGCTAGATAACCCCTGCTGCTGACGAGAGCAGGAATCTCTTGAGGCTTCAGTGGGGGGGTGTTCTGTGGGCTAAACATGCTGCTTGCGGCTTCTCTGCAGATCGCCTGGGCGCTGAACAAGGGCATCAGGTCGGAGCACAAGCAGTACTGGGACGTGGAGCTGGGGGTCACCTACATCCCCTGGGCCAAGATCAAGCAGGACCAGCTGGATGGACTCCGCGAGGGGGGCATGCTGGACGTAGACACCCTTTCCCCCGGTGAGAGCTCAGCCTGGCCTCGCTACTAACAGATGCTAGTCTGCTGGTTGCTGGTGCATGAGGTTGTTTTGACTGTGTGTCTGTGTGTGTGCTTTCCACAGAGTGGAGGGGGGTTCAGAACAACCTTGAGGAACCAGAAGAGTCGGCCCAGAACGGGCGTTTTGAGCCAATGCAGACCGAGGAGGTCCCTCTGGGGCCGGGGGCCACGCCCGCGCAGGTGAACAAGGCTGAATCTCCAAGGGGCTGTGTGGGGGAGTGGACGGGCCCTGGCAGGATGTTGAAACCACAGTAATATCCACTTCAAGCCACTAGACGGCGCCACAAACGTCATTTGGCACTGACTGTTGCCTGTGTCTGTCTCTCTCCCTAGGTCCCCCAGGGGCCACCCATGGTGGGTGTGGGGTCCCTCGCGCCCCCTGCCTTCCCGGGCCCCATGGGTATCCCTCCCCCATCCTTCCCCCCTGGTGGACCCCCACCCCCACCGTTTATGAGACCTGGATTTAACCCCATGCAGATGCCACCAGGTAAGACTCCCAAAGTCGACTCAGTCATGTCTCTAACACACACACACACACACACACACACACTCAATTTGGGCCTATTGAGCTTTAAAAAAAAAAAAAGAAACGGATCTTGTTAAACATTGTCTACCCATCCCACCCTACTAGGGTTCCCACCTCCAGGAGCCATGCCTCTGGGCCCCCCTCCACCATCCGCTGGCATGGTGGACGACCCATCTCTAGACCCGACAGGCATGGGCCCCCGGAACAACAGCGAGGGCCCAGAGGGGCCTCACCACTACGGCCACCAGGGGCCCCTGCCCCTGCAGATTAGCCCCATGGGTCAGTTGAGAAACCCCACTCCAGGCCCCAGACCTATACACAGACATCCTATAGACCTAGAGATAGTCACACCTGATTCAAATGAATGGGTCGTTATCTAGTTATGCAGAAGCCTGTTAACGACTTCATTTGAATAAGGTGTGTTGGAGCAGGGAAACATCTAAAACATGCACGACAGGGGGTACTTGAGGACCAGGGTTGAGAACCACTGGTCTATAGTAATATATGGGCAAGAATGCTATGTGCCATAACATATACTGGCCAGAATATTTGCTCTCTCTCTTCATATAATAAAAACCTAAGTGTCATATGTCTTTTCTTCATGGTCTTGTGTGTTTTCTCCTCAGGTAACCAGGTGGGTGGTCCCCCAGGAGGTCCCTCAGTCCACCCCCCCTCGGGTGGTCTTCTGGGGGCCCGGCCTGGCATGATGCCCCTACAGCGTCCTCCGGTCCTCCCGCCTCCGCACATGCAGCGCTTCCCTCCCCCGCACGCCCCGCGGCCCCCCCACCCCAACATGCCCCCCATGCCGCCCCACATGGGCCCCAGGGGGCCCCATCCCCAGATGATGCACCAGGAGCCGCCTCTGCCTCCGGGGGCCTTTGGGATGCCCCCTCTCCACAACATGAGGGGCCCGTTTCCCCCGCATGGCCCTCCCCCCGGCCCCCCTCCCTTCCTGAGACCGGGGGCTCCCCGGGGCCCCGAGGTGCCGGAGGAGATGGAGGGGAGGCCCTTCAGGAGCGACAGGCCTGGGTTCAGGGACCAAGACCCTGACTGGGAGAGGGAGAGGGATAGAGGCTTCGGGGGAGGGAGACGGCCGTTTGGCGACGGTGGTGGTGGTGGTGGTGGTGGTGGTGGAGGAGGAGGAGGAGGAGGTGGGGAAAGGATAGACTGCAGGGAACGGTTTGGAGGCTGGCCGGAGGAGGGAGGAGAGCAGAGAGGAGGATGGGAGCGAGACAGGGAGCGAGGGAGGGGGGACTGGCGAGAGCGACGGAGCAGCTTGGAGGGAGCGAGAGGGGAGCCCGGAGAGAGAGGCAGGGGGGAGCCCGGAGAGAGAGGCAGGGGGGAGCCCGGAGAGAGAGGCAGGGGGGAGCCCGGAGAGAGAGGCAGGGGGGAGCCCGGAGAGAGAGGCAGGGGGGAGCCCGGAGAGAGAGGCAGGGGGGAGGGGGGGGACCGGGGCAGGAGCGAGGGAGGCGATCGGGAGCGGGGGAGAGGGGACGGGGGCGACCGGGAGCGAAGCAGGGGGGAGGGAGGAGAGCGGGAGCGTAGCCGGGGCGAGGGAGGAGAGCGGGTGCGTAGCCGGGGCGAGGTAGGAGAGCGGGAGCGAAGCCGGGGCGAGGTAGGAGAGCGGGAGCGAAGCCGGGGCGGAGAGGGAGGGGAGCGAGGGAGGGGAGGCGAGGGGGGGGATAGGGAGCGGGCGAGAGGGCCCGACGGGGAGAAGCTGAGGCGGAGAGAGAGGGGCACGCGGTGGGACAGGGACGACCGGCGGGGCGACAAGGGAGCGGAATCGGAAAACCCGGAGCTCCTCCAGAACTCTAACAGCGCTGAGCAGCCAGCCTCCGCCGCTCCCCCGGTGCCTCCGACCCTTCCCAAGGATCCCAGCCCCGAACCCCGGAAAGACTCGCCCGAAGAGCCTGTCCAACAGGAGGCCGAGTCAGAACCCTTAGCCCCGCCCCCCGAAGAAACTGCTGAACCCCCAATAAGGACTGAGACTTCAGACACAGAGCCCACACAGGAGCCAGACGCATAGGCTACCCCCACCCCCCTTCCACAACACAGACTGAACTTTATCCACAAACCCTCTCTCCACCATCAGGCCTGGATGGATAAGGTCTGATACATGCCGTTGGTTTAAAAAAAAACAACTAAACTACGAAAAGAAAAAAAAAGAACACAAACTACTGCTATCCACGTCCGCCTGGCGCAGTGCTCGGCAGGCACTTTTCTCCTCCTTCAGGGCCACGTTGCAAAGAGGACTTGACAGGCCTGAGCAACAGAGTGAAGACAGGTCTTGAACGGATGTGGCCGTGAGACTAGGAAGGCCGAGAGCGAGGCCAGTGTACGCGTCCTCTCAGTCCTACCGAGGCGTTTTCATTTCAACTCGATTTGTGCCGTTTATTCTCACTAAGGATGTTCAGTTTATTTCCTGAATCTCAGTTCGCCTCTGAATAAGTGGGGTCGTTTTGTGACGCATCGCACCCGAAGGCACAATTCTGTAACTGTACGGTCGGAAGTCTTGTTTTCTTTTCAACCCATCTTCCCACTTGGTCTCAAAGTCCCCCCCCCCCCTTTTGGAAGACAGAGGAAAACCCAGTTGATGCTGTAAATATGCTTTTACCACTCAAGAAGTTTGGGCTCGAAAGGGGGATAATCAATGCTGTTTATATTTTGACTTGTACAAGATAAAAGAAAGGGCCCTTTTTGCTGTATTGTTTTTAAACTAAAAATGTTTACAATGCCTATGAAATGACATGTTTCTATAATTTGTAAGGTTAAAAAAAAGCAAAACGCGTGATTATTAAATCCCCTCCAATATTTCAGCCATAGGGAATTGTTTTTAATAAACTATTTTCATACCAAAATGTCTCTTGATTTATTTTGATGTTGATTTGACTGTTTTGCTGACTTGGTAAAAACTGCTGAAGTTTTGTTTGACCCATAAAATACATTTCTGCAACTTTCTGAAGAAGCCAACTAGAAAGCATACATTTCCCAGAAACCAACACTGCGCTGACTGGCACTAGCAGTCGATGTCATCAGCAAGTTCCGAAGCCGGTGGCGTGGGTTCTTAGAGCACTGTCTTCTCTACCCAGTACTTTACTAATAATTTCGCAGTAGGAAAAGAAAAATGACGGCAAGTTGTTGTTACCCATTTGACACATATGCACATATTGCAACTAGAAGTAGCTACACATCTAGCATAGTGAAACATTTCCACTTTGAAGTTGCTTGCTAGCACTTTAGCTACGCTAGTTAGCCAGCGTGCTAATACTAACATAATGGCAAAACTGATTGACATGATTGCAGGGTGCTACGTTGAACAGCTGTCAGACGCTTCTTAGTAGCTTTCAATGCGAATGTCTTTACAGGAACGAAAGGGGACAGCAAAGCTTGACTTCCTGAGAAAAATAGAAGAAGAAATACAGCAGAAATGGGAGAAAGAGAAAATATTTGACTGTGATGCACCTACCACTATCGGGGGAAGCTCCAAGTAAGTGATTGTTGTGGATGTTCCGACAGACTTACTGGACGTGAGGTATGGATGTAGCTGTAATTAATCTCGTCTCTGCTCTTGTTTAAAGTCGTTCTTATCCACATAAACAGTTAAGTATGCACGGTTCTAATCCATTGTTATTGCATTACAGCAAGAACAAATACTTTGTCACCTTCCCGTACCCGTACATGAATGGCAGGCTACATCTTGGTCACACATTCTGCCTTTCTAAGTGCGAGGTGAGAGATGTCATTCTCCAATTTAAGTATACACTATTTTACAGATTAGTACTGGAACTCTAAAACACGTAGTTTTTCCATATCTACCTTTCATACCTCGTATCTATTTCATTGCAGTTTGCTGTAGGTTACCAGCGACTCAAGGGAAAGCAATGCCTTTTCCCATTTGGGTTGCATTGCACAGGAATGCCAATCAAAGTAAGCTTATGTGTAAAGATTTGAATACTTAGTGAATAAATAAAAGTGAGTTATCATTTGCTGACGGTTCTCTTCTGGCGTCAGGCCTGTGCAGACAAACTGAAGAGGGAGATGGAAGTTTATGGAAACCCGCCCCAGTTCCCTGAAGAAGGGGAAGAGGAGGAGGAGAAGCCAAAGGTGGCAGAGGATTCATCATCAAGGATAAATCCAAGGCAAAAAGGTGAACCGAAAATATGCCATCTTTTCTCAAACGATCCGACGTAAACAACGGAGAAACGAAGTGCAAGATGGCCATCTCTAGGCTGTCCCCCCCCCCCCCCCCCCCCCCAAGTATGTCACCCATTGGCTGCGTCTGTTTTTAAAGAGCCTCTGTCTGTTGTGATTCTCAGAGCAAAGCTGTGGCCAAGGCCGGCAGCTCCAAGTTCCAGTGGGACATCATGAGGAGCCTGGGTCTGAGCGACCAGGAAATAGTCCAGTTTGCCAGCGCGGAGCACTGGCTGGAATACTTCCCCCCTCTGGCCATCAGAGACTTGAAGCAGATGGGTGTTAAGGTGACTAACATTTACATTACATTTAGTCATTTAGCAGACGCTCTTATCCAGAACGACTTACACTAAGTACTGCACGGTGCTTCTCCTTCCTGTATCTGAACTTGGATGTCGACCCGCAGGTGGACTGGCGGCGCTCCTTCATCACCACAGACGTCAACCCCTTCTACGATTCGTTTCGTCAGGTGGCAGTTCCTCACGCTGAGGGAGCGGAAGAAGATCAAGTTTGGGAAAAGGTCCGTCGGGCAGGGGCCAGGGGCGTAGGTCAGCATGCACCGAACCCCTCAGTGGATCCCAGCGCAGGTGACACGCGTCCTTCTGTTGCAGGTACACGATCTACTCTCCCAAAGACGACCAGCCGTGTATGGACCACGACAGGCAGAGCGGAGAGGTGGGTGACGACAGTCAGAGGACGTTTTCTGTTGCGTTTCGATTATTCAAACCGATTAACTGCAGCTCCGTATCCCCGTTCCTGACATCCTAGGGAGTTGGGGCCCCAGGAATATACTCTCGTAAAGATGAAGATCATTGAGCCTTTCCCGGCGAAACTAAGGTATCTTGTCATGTGACGACAACAAAATGGAGTGACATTTTATCAGCCATCATCGTGGTTGTGTCTTGGAAGCCACCCAAATGGAATCAGACACCTGTAGCAGATGAAAGATGTATAATCATTTCCCCTCCCTTCTGCAGTGGTCTTCAGGCAAAAACGTGTTCCTGGTGGCAGCCACCCTCAGACCAGAGACCATGTTCGGCCAGACGAACTGCTGGGTCCGGCCCGGACATGAGGTACATCGCCTTCCAGACGGCGGGCGGCGAGGTGTTCGTGTGCACGCGGGCGCTCGGCCAGGAACATGTCCTACAAGGGCGTCACCAGGGACAACGGCGTGGTGCCCGTCGTCATGGAGCTCCTGGGACAGGTAGGCCTCCCGGGCCCCGGAGAGGTTCTCAACGCCCGTCTCACGACTCGCGGAGCTTCTGCAGGGCCGCGGTTGAATCTTTTTCCAGCTTTATCGGACCGAGACAGTTAGACAGGAAATGGAGGGAGAGAGAGGGAGAGGGGGGGGAGGGAGGAGAGAGGGGAGAGGGAGGAGAGACGGGGGGAGGGAGGGAAGAGAGAGGGAGGGAGGGAGGCGAGGGGGAGGGAGGGAGGGAGGAGGGGGAGGGAGGCGAGGGGGAGGGAGGAGAGGGGGAGGGAGGGAGAGAGGGAGGGAGGGAGGAGAGAGAGAGGAAGACATGCAGATATATTTTCATTTATTATTTTAGATTTCAAAGCGTTGACTCGGGCTAACGTCCCCCAGACTCTCCTCGTCACCGGTAAAGCACAGGCGTGCGTATTCTCCTCTGTCTCCAGGACGTCCTGGGATGTGCTCTGAGTGCCCCTCTGACCTCCTACAAGACCATCTACGCTCTGCCCATGCTCACCATCAAGGAGGACAAAGGTATCTGCTCGGCAGAACACACGCTGCCCCACCCCCCTCCTGTAGACGGCTACTCAGGAGTGCGGTCAATACGAAGCCTTGTTCAGTACACAGTACATTCAAGAGAAAAGTCCAAACAAATTGAAGTTGGTGAATCCGGACTTAAGGGCGGTAAAACATCACTTGTTTATTCAGCACATGACACGCATAGAAACTTAGCATAGTACAGTACTCACAAAAGCTGGCAATCCACGTCCCATTAACACCACACACACACAACGCAGCACACGTAAACAAACACTCCCAACTGCCATTTTGCTTACTCCTGAGTCACCGAGAGGGCTGCTAGGACTGCCTGGTCGTCGAGGTTAACCTCTGCGTTCACATGTTTCTTGCATGGTCCATATGTTCCTTCGACAAATACATCTATGCTTTGCTCACTGTCCTGCACCAGCATCATCTGTTGACCAGGAAAGTTCTGGCAAGGTCAAGCAGGGTTTATCTAGTCCTGACGTCTGTGGGAATTGCTGTGTGCGTGCGCGCGTGTGTGTGCGTGCGTGCGTGCGTGACCTCAGGCACGGGGGTCGTCACCAGCGTCCCATCGGACGCCCCCGACGACATCGCCGCTCTGAGGGCCTCAAGAAGAAGCAGGTGAGACCGCTCTTACTGTGGTCACCTGACCCTGTGTGTGTGTGTGTTCCTGTCTGGCCTGCCTGTCTACATACCAGTCAGGCTACATCCACCGCTTCCTAATCACACAATGAACGAGGATCGATAGTCACGTTCACATACGTGTTGCTAACCTGGATCAATTGGTCGTGTTTGTCAGGCCTTCCGAGGGAAGTACGGCATCGAGGACATGATGGTGTTACCCTTTGAACCGGTAAGTTCCACCGCCCCCACCATCTCTCGCCTGGTGTGTGTGGGTGGTTTTCATGAATGACCTCCCCCCCCCCCCCCCCCCCCCTCCCCCGTTCCAGGTGCCCATCATTGAGATCCCGGGTACGGGAAACCTGTCGGCTCCTGTGGTGTGCGACGAACTGAAGATCGTGAGTCAGAACGACAAGGAGAAGCTGGCCGTGGCCAAGGAGAAGGTCTACCTCAAGGGCTTCTACGAAGGGGTGAGGGCCCTCCCCACACACGCACACACACACACCTTGTTGAACAACGAGGCCCAGAATAATCTATTGTACGTTCACATCATGGCTTGTGAAAAGGGGCTACACAAATAATAAATGGGATCTGATGCACAGTGTACCCAGGGCTCTCTAAGGCTGCCAGTCTCATGTCTAATTCTTACTCTATCTGGCTGTGTCTCTCGCCCCCCTCTCTCTCCCCCAGATTATGCTGGTTGAGGGCTTCAAGGGGGCAGAAGGTCCAGGACGTCAAGAAGCCCATCCAGAAGATGATGGTGGAGAAGGTTGGAGGTGTTTCATTGGCTGTAGAGATTTGTGTGTGTGTGTAGATGTGTGCGTGTGTGTCGTAACAGCGCCCTCTCCTGTGTCCCCAGGGCGAGGCCTTGATCTACATGGAGCCAGAGAAGCTGGTCATGTCCGCTCTGCCGACGAGTGTGTGGTGGCTCTCTGCGACCAGGTGGTGAGTGGAGCATCATGGGACGTGGAGGAAGAGGGATGAGTGCCGGTTCCACCTGAGGGTAAACCCCCCCCCCCCCCCCTCCCTTTCCTGCTCAGGGTACCTGGACTACGGAGATGCAGAATGGAAGCAGCAGGCTGATAAGCTCTCAAGGCCATGGAAACGTGAGTCCCCCTGTCCAACCAGCACATCTGCCGTTCTCTACTGTGCGTGTTTCTCTACTGTGTGTGCGTGTTTCTCTACTGTGTGGTGTGTGTGACCTTGTCTGGGCTTTGCTCTCTGTCCAGGTTCTGCGACGAGACCAGGAAGAACTTTGAGGCGACTCTGGCCTGGCTCCAGGATCACGCCTGCTCCCGTACCTACGGCCTGGGTGAGGGAGGAGGGGCCCGGGGGGGACTGGAGGGGCAGGTGGTTGGGTAAGGTGGGGGGGGGGCTTCAATGTCCTCCTGTATGAAGCAGCGTGGACGCTGTCAGACCCGACCGCCCCCGCTCCATGTCGAAACAAGACCCAAAGCCTAATTGTTGTTCTTTCTTCTTCCCCCCCCCCCCCCCCTCCCCTTCTTCTCTCCATCCCCGGCCGCCTGTTACCATAGGAACGCGGTTGCCATGGGACCAGCAGTGGCTGATTGAGTCCTTGTCAGACTCGACCATCTACATGGCCTACTACACAGTGGCCCACTTCCTCCAGGGGGGCGTGCTCAACGGACAGGGCCCCTCGCCTCTCGGCATCAAGTATGCACCGTGCGCACACACACACACACACACGTGCATCTCACTGCATTGTATTAGTCCAGGGATGCAGTTTTCATTATACATAGTTAGTACCAGGCACACAACAATGAATGGAACCATACACTCAGTTTTCCCCTCCTCTTTTCCTTTCCTCACCTCTCCCCTCCTCCCCCCCCTCCCCTCTTCTCTCCTTCTCTCCTCTCCCCTCGCTTCTTTCCTTTCCTCACCTGTCCTCCCCCCCCTCCCCTCCTCTCCTTCTTTCCTCTCCCCTCCCCTCCTCTCTCCTTCTTTCCCCTCCTCCCTTTCTCCCCTCCCCTCTCCTTCTCTCCCCCTC
>NC_085044.1:4446405-4495100 GCF_963692335.1 Osmerus eperlanus | reverse complement strand
AACCTACTGTACCTTTAAGTACAGTACATATGTAGGGGAGGTATAATTGGGTTCATTGCAGCTGAATACACGCACACACACACACGTCATGGTCTCCAAAAGTCATTATTGCCTCTCCTGTCCAGAGAGCTGGTTCGCTGCACACTGCAGGGGGCTACTGACGCATCAAGTCCTCCCGCAGCTCTGAGAAGCACGCTAATCCTGCAGGCTCCGCCCCTCCAGCCTCGTGTGGTTGCCCAGGGCTCCTGGCCCCGGGAGCATCGCTGTCAGGTGGGGATGGATCTAGGTTGATGTGTGGCTGGTACTTTCATGGAGCACACTACAGAGATCCTCAATAACCATTCCCAGACATCCTAGAGAGCTGAATGTCAGTGACCAAGTTTATTTTACAATCAATGGATTTCGCACGAAAGTTCCTGATTTTCCATTGCGGTTGATGCTGTTACATTTACATTTTGTCGTTTAGCGAACGCTCTTATCCAGAGCGACTTACAGTAAGTACAGGGACATTCCCCCCGAGGCAAGTAGGGTGAAGTGCCTTGCCCAAGGACACTCGGATTACTAGCCCGATTCCCTAACCGCTCAGCCACCTGACTCCCCATTAGCCCGTTAGCCTCCTGATACTGTATAGGGATGCAAATAAAGCCTTGATGTAACTAATTTCCTTATCAGTACAATTACATCCGTACTTAACTGTACTTGTTATTCACAAAACAAGTTTAAAGTTACAGAAACAATAAAGACAAAAAATGTTCTAGTGTAATTATTTAAAAGCTCAGGATAATTTGTCACGTTGACAAGGTTAATTACTGGGGAACGAACTGCTGTCCTGCTGGCTAGACTAACATATTTCCTAATTGTGTGTGTTTGTTTGTGTTCGCACGCAGTGTGTGTTTGTGTGTGTGTTTTTGAGAGCAGACGTTGTTGGTTTGACCTCCGTCCCACGGTCCCCCTCCAGCCACGGTGTCTGCTGCTGGTGGTCATTAGTTTGTCTGTTCTGTCGGTTTCACTCTTCATTTCCGTGCGCCTTCAGGTTATTTCTGTGGTTCCCAGTTCTCTAGCCTATAAAGACTCAGCGGCGTTATATAATCATGATTTAACTCTAAGCGACATTGGAACGCCAAGGCGCACTCATAGACTTAATGTTTCCATTTTGTGCTGTTGGATTTCGATGTGTAGGCCTCTATGGTGTTTATTGTGCTATTTAGGCACAGTAGAGCGGGAGGGGCAGGTGCAACGGCTTAACTGTACCTAACGATAAACACAAAGTAAAATAAAACATACCATTATTGAAAAATATTGGGCTACGCTGCGTGGAATGTATACTTTTAATAATAGAGTAAAGATTTGTTGAGGAACTGTCCCACACGCACCCCTTCCTGTATTCAATTAGTAATTAACACACCAGAACACAATTCCATGTATGGTGCCTTGGAATTTCAGGTAAGACATGGGTTTATTAATAACACTACTGCAGCTGTGCAGTGAATGTAATCGATTATGCACATTGGTATAGCGCTGCCGCCGTGCACTTAAGTTTTCGTTAATCTACTGGTAGTCTACCGGTCAAAGACAGGGTTCTCAAGCCTCACGCTAGAAAGCCTCACGGTCAATGACGGATCAAGCCGAGAGGCTTGTGCTGCCATAATGTTTGTCTTTTGAATGTTAACGTTGTTTGTCCTACATGTTAAAAGAGATCTGTCTGTGGACGCACCTTACAAAACAAAACATTCGCAGGGCTCTCAAGTCTCACGCATTCGCCGTGAGACTCACGCATTTCAGCCATTTCTCACGCTCTCACGCAACACCTTGTATTGTTCACGCATTTCAACCATTTCTCACGCTGAGAAGGGATTGTACCGCTATGCGCAGGCATACCGAGGGAAGATGTCTGCCAAGATGATAGTTGTCTCGAGTTGTACAGAATTAAATGTTAAAACTTGAGAGCCCCGACACCGTCATCCTTTGTGGACGATGCACCCCTCCTACTTTCCACATCTGACCTTGCGCCTGAATGAGGGAGCTGTTAAGGGCAACATCATATCCCCCAAAACATAATTTCTTTGGCGGCTCTGGTCCAGGCTTCTATCCAGAGCAATTCCACTCAGGAGTGTGACTGGAGAGAGTTCACACCAGCGTGCCTTTAATGGGATGTAAAAGGTACTCTAGAGATATCAATAATTCAAACCAATCAGCATCCACAACCTGTATCTCCCCCCCCCCCCCCACACACACACAACCCGTCACATTTTGCATTTCCAGCTTTTGAAGAAGTATATTTTCCCCCCAAACATCTATAGCTCTTGTCTAGTTAGGCAGTCATGGAGACAGGCAGCTCTGTGGTGCTAAATGCCAACAGTGGAGGAGCCCGAGAGGGGAGGGGAGGGAGGGAGGGGAGGGAGGGAGGGAGGGAGGGAGGGAGGGGAGGGAGGGGAGGGGAGGGAGGGAGGGGAGGGGAGGGGAGCGAGGGGAGGGAGGGGAGCGAGGGGAGGGGAGGGAGGGGAGGGGGGGAGGGGAGGGGAGGGGAGGGAGGGAGGGAGGGGGGGAGGGAGGGAGGGGAGGGGAGGGGAGGGGAGGGGAGGGGAGGGGGGGAGGGAGGGAGGGAGGGAGGGAGGGAGGGGAGGGGAGGGGAGGGGAGGGGAGGGGGGGAGGGAGGGAGGGAGGGAGGGAGGGGAGAGAGGGAGGGAGGGGGGGAGGGAGGGAGGGAGGGGGGGAGGGAGGGAGGGAGGGGGGGAGGGAGGGAGGGGAGGGGAGGGAGGGGGGGAGGGAGGGAGGGAGGGGAGAGAGGGAGGGAGGGGGGGAGGGAGGGAGGGGAGGGGAGGGAGGGAGGGGAGAGAGGGAGGGAGGGAGGGAGGGAGGGAGGGAGGGAGGGAGGGGAGGGGAGGGGAGGGGAGGGAGGGAGGGGAGGGGAGGGGAGGGAGGGGGGGAGGGGAGAGAGGGAGGGAGGGGAGGGAGGGAGGCGCACTCTTGACAGGTCTCCCTGCCATGGCGGAGGGAGAGAACAGGGAGAGATCACAGAGCAAGCCCAACCTTCCTCCCCCTGCTTAATTGTTGAGGCTTTATTGCCAGAGAGATGGTCATATTTATAGATTTTCCCCACTGTGATACGCAGCACAGGGTACCATAGCCAGCAGCAATTAACTCCTGCTCTGCCTCCGGAAGCCAGTGTTTTTTTTGCGTTGTGACTGGGTGGTGTGTTTCTACAGTCGAAAAGTGCTCTTGAGAGACCAGATTTAGGAGGCAAGGTAAACGATGGGGTTCAATATTGCCTTTTCTAGAGAACGGGTGAATAATGTATGAGAAAGGGATGAGAGGTTTCGTGTTAGGTATGGCAACCAAAGAAAGATTTACCGCCGTTGTCTTTGTGTTGAAAGATAATCTAGGCGTTCCATGTAAAACAAAGACTTGTTAAGGACTAGAAATATCACTGAGCCAAATCCATTCTTTAAGCAAGGGATTTTGATTCAAATAATGCCTTTGATCGGGGAAACCGATTTTCCTGTGTATTTCAGATGGAAAACTCAGTTTGTCTTTTTGTCCTGACCTTTAGGCCAGGTTTCCATATAATCCATGGATCTATCCCCCTTCCCCCCTTCCCATCCCCTTCTCATCACTCTTTTCACCATTTTGGAGAGTTTTTTTCTATGACAGATTAAAGAACGTGTGTCGCTAGATGCTCCACTCCTCCATGATACAACATGCACAAGCGCAAAGCATGTAAGAGCCATTACCATTAGCATGCAAAGCCCATCACTTCTCAAAGTGAGACCCATCCGTAGCAAATCTGAGCCGGGTGGACACAATTCAGTTGGCAACGCTGATTTAGATAACGTTGTTTTTACAATGACCAGGACATAGACTGCACACGGACAATATGAGGTGTTAATCCATACCGGCCAAGATATATTCTGTAATACCAGTCTAGATCAGAGGAATACGGGTGTTCAGAAGAGATATTAAAGGTCTATTCGGACCTGAGTATTAATTCTCATCTACAAGGTGCAACATGCCAAACTCACAGATGAAATTGAGTCGCTGATCTTGCAGACCTTGGCGGAGGGAGAAAATGGAAATTCACTGTGGAGTTCATCTCCGAGTGTGGGGAGCGGAAGTGTCATCAACCGCAGCCGTGAAGCACCGCTGAAATGGCGTCAGTTGAAGAGAGAGTCTCCATTACCCAGCGGTGAACACCGGACCCCCCCTTCCTCCCCCCGGCCCCCGGCCGGATTCCTCTCTCAGGTGCCACAGAAGTCAGACCAACCCTCGGCTTCACTCTGCTTTCCATGAAGAGGGGCAATTGTGGGATTTTTCTAGGCCATTATATGTGAAGATTGTATTTCCACATCGGCTGTGTGTGTGCGCTTGGCCTTCAAAGGAGCATTCCCAGAGGACTCACCAGTGAAGTTAATTGCTCGTACTATCTCTGACAAATGAGCCAACCAAAGCATTTTGCTGACATGAACAAACAAAGTGGCCGGCATGGTGATGATAATTGATCATTCTTACAGTGGGGATAGGAGTGTTGGCCAGTTAGTTTGTGTATGTAGGGAATAATGCCCAAAATATTGGCAAGTACATAGTCAGTAGAGCGTATACAGGATTGTGGTGTTGATACGGAATGATTACAAAATGGGGATCAAATTATGTTATCATAATCATATTAGGGAATGCGTGGTGCATTGCTAGCTAGCATCCATTTACTGAAATATTGAGATGCTGTAACGGTAGTAGTGGTGGTATGTTTTCCACCTGAGAGAAGTAACTAATTTTCCATCAATTTAAACCAACTAGAAATGTAAAATGTGTTTATTTACGGTTATAACAATGGTGCCTTCTACAGCTGGTCACAGATCTGTTCTTATGGAAGGGAATCAAAGCTGAGATGGCCATATGCTGCACTTTCTCAAGGACAACAATTTGAATATGCTGTAAATTAGGACTGTAATATATACTAAACTCTTCGTTAAGGTTTTAATTAGGCCTAGTTGACACCTGTGAACAACTGTAAAGCCCTATTTGACTTAAAAGGATTGACAATAGAGTTTTAATAGATTGTTTAGATGGAATATATATTTCTACTCTAAATACGCCATAGGTTTGGACTGTACAGTACATCACAGTACTACATGCATATTCACATCCAGTGCAACACCTTCTGAACATAGACAGCTCAACCTAAAATTTTCATTGCCTTACTGGCGAATGTACTCTTGTCCTGAAACCACTTCATCCTCCTTCTTTATCTTCTGTGTGAACTATAAATGGAAGTGTCCAGGAGGCAGAACAAAGCAGTGCCATCCAAATCGAGGCTTTAATGGAGGGCTTTCATAAGCTGATTATTTGGAATGCCTAATTGTCGGGCTTATTTTGGCCCTCGTGTGTTTCAGGCCGTGATTGGGTGAGGTCATTTTCCTTTTTTTCCCTTGTCGGTGGGGCTGACCAATCATCTAGCTAATGTTGGAACACAACAGGGTCGATAGGGTCAGTGTGCCTTTAGCCTCAGGGCGTCCTGACTCCCCCACTCCTAGGCAACTTAATTAGCCCCAATTCAGCCCCTTTTTTCCCCATTGCAGGCACGGTGATGGGTGTGCGCTGGGGGCAGAGGAGATTTGTTTGGTTCTTTTATCGTACACTAAGCTCTCCGGCAAGGCCAGAGTCCTCCAGAGTGGCGCTCCATAAAAGATGCACATCTATAAAAGTCACACGGGTAATGAGGTTTGTACAAGCAACAGGAAAAGGAACGGCCGGCTCTCGCATACGAATGCACGGAAACGACGCCCATATGTATGCAGGATGCAGCCAGGCCGTTTGTTTTAGTGTCTGTGCAGCCGACCAAGGAGTTCTCTGACGTATCTCTCTCCGTTCGTTTCCGAGGGCTGATGAAAGCCTGCTTGCTGTTGTGTGTGAAGTGTCAAATGTTTGGCAAGGTGTTCTGGGTAAGATCAGAGGTGGTTATGATAACATGTGATGGCTAAGACCCAGAGGATAGTCTCTGAACACATTCATCTCTCTACAGATCTCATAAATGACTCTGAATGGAGTCCCACCGTATAACCCCCCCCCCCCCCCCAGTGCTTTCTGACAAGCAACGGATCCTGTTATGTAAATGTTCTGTTATGCAGGTGTGAGTCAGATGGCTGAGCGGTTAGGGAGTCGGGCTATAATCAGAAGGTTGTTGGTTCGATTCCTGGCCGTGCCAAATGACGTTGTGTCCTTGGGCAAGGCACTTCACCCTACTTGCCTCGGGGAGAATGTCCCTGTAGTTTTGTTGCTCTGGATAAGAGCGTCTGCTAAATGATTAAATGTCTGCAGTACAGTCCGTTGTGTTGCCTAAAGTTCTGGTGCAAGGCTAAGGCGTTTCTGTTTTTTTTGCATGTCAATTAATCACCCATAAAATGTGTTCTGCGACCACGTGAAAAACATAAAAAACAAGCATAAAAAAAGCATAAAACCACACACGGTAGGATTGTATGACACTGGGAAGATACTGCATTATTTAGGAGTCAGGGGAGACATTTAATTTAAACCTTCAGAAAGACTGTTGAAAGGCATCAAGGTTTAGAAATGTGTACAATCCCAGTGTTGTTTGGTGAATTGTCCCTTGTTTTCATTGGAGGATTAAAAAAAGGCTACCGAATGCAGTGTGCACTTGGGAATGAAATGTCAGGCGTTCTTTGTTCTTGACAGTGAGTCAAACGAGCTGAAGTAAAAAGGGGGGTCTGACCAATGAGGGATTTCCACATAACTATGAATTAAATGGATTGGCTGTCAGGTGTTCACAGGAAGTCCGTTTAGAAATGCTGAAGGTAACAGTGATAGTTGTTGAAAGGGGTATTTGGCAAAGCGTGTATGTATGAGTTATGTAAGTAATCCAGTTGGGTGAGAACCATCCTCATAATTCAGAATTGGGTGAATTGTCACTTGGACCAGGGTGAGTTCAGTGGTGTGCATGAATGCACTTTCGTACAAAAAGCCATTCTGAACTTCAGTTACTTTTGAAGTTTGAAACTGTACGTTGAGTGATGAAGTGGAGTCCCGTTTCAGAAGGATTTAAATGTCAAGACTAGGTTTAATATCATTTTTGACATTCAGAAATAGTGTACATTTGTCTTTTTGGACTTCCATCACCTCAGAAACATTGGCAATGTGTCTGTGGTAATGAGTTGATTGTTAAAACGAAAGCTGGAATACCCAATAAATCCTGCTTTGTGGAAATGCATAAGATGAGTAAGTTCTCCCTGTCTCTCCCAAGACCTAACTCTACCTCTACCACTACCTCGCACAAAACGCTTCGACCCCCATCAATTTGGCTTCAAGGTTCCTCACTCCACCGAGGACACTCTCCTTGTCATTAGAGGCCCTCAACTCTGTCAGAGCTTCCGCCTTCTAACCTAATCGGCTGGATTTGCAGTGGCAGCCGTCTTTGAGACACGGTGCCACCGGATCCTTTTTCTCGACGCCGCCCTCCCAGCTGAGCCCAATAGCACTTTCCTGGTTTGAATTGGATTTGACCGATAGCTTTCATTAGGTCCTGTCTAAGGACTGAAGTCTCACATATCGTGTTCTTCAAGGTTTGATTGTCGGAGACCCGGTTTTTCCAGACACAGATTAAGACTAGTTCTTGTTCGGTGGAGATCTTCATTGAATCTTTCTCTTACACTATCCATTGTGTGGCAAGTTACTAATATCAATAAATAAAGAACGCTCAAATGTGTTTTCCCCCTCTGTTCTTCCACTGATTTCAAAACCACGTTCCTTTTATTGTTGTCCTCCCCTTTGTCTTCCACTTTCACCCCAATGCCACTCCGACTTTTGGAACAAAGAAGCCAGAAACCGTTTTGGGTCCTATCACCAATATAATCCAGCCGTTGGCACCTCTGTCTGTGCAGCTCATGTCCATGGATGTGTTAGAGCTGTAGCTGGAACAGTTGAAAAGTTGAAGCCCCAGTCTAAGAGGGGGGGAGTGGGTCTTATGCCAATAAGATTAATTACGACTGAAAGTGATGGCAGTGCGTCTACCCCTCGACTAATTATGCGATCCTTTATTATACTCAAATGAGCACCCAAAAGGACTCGCATTCATTACGATTCACTTGAAATGAACTAATTATGTAATAATTTCGTCAATGCCTTCCTGCAGTGCACAAACCACATTAGTGTTAATTTATTGTTGCACGCCCAATAACTCGATTGATTTATATAGAGATAAACTATGGTGTTGGAACACATAAAATAAGAATCGTAGTGCTTTTGCACAGTTGCATACGTTTTTTCAATGTAGAATGACTATGGAGAAACCTGTTCCTGGCTAGTTTAGACCTTTAGTATCTCAAAGGACAAAGGAATTATAGTACAATCTTTTATGTGCTCTTGGTTTGATACAGTAGAGACCAGGACTCTTGACCTGGTGAGGAACCATGTTTTTATTTGATTCCAGTTATATTTGCAGATGAAAACATAAATAAACACAAATAAAAAACATTTTAGTCTGAGAAACATCATTCCACAATATTACTTTTCCAGAATGACAATGTTTATCATACATGGGATGAATTAATAGCTAATTTTCTCTTTCCACCATCTGGTGCAATTCAGCCTCTCTGAGCGAAGCCTCAGTACTCTTCTCGTCCTCGTTGCCAACATTCATATTCTCAAATGAACGCTAGCGTTGTTATGAGGGAGAAAAATGTATGAATTTGACCTGATAGCTAATAAACATCCGCAAACACCAACCGGGTGAGTCAGTGAGCGAGCGAGAGCAATTCCATTATTCACTCTTCCACGGAAAATATCAACACCTCATTTTTACAGGGGTAGGATTTGTTCCTTGCAAAGTCATTTGCATATTCATTGTGTGGGAGTGCAGATAAAAGGAAATAAAGTGTCCATGTGGGTTCATGGGGGGGGGGGCTGGCGTAGTCTTCTCTTTGCACTGCAAGGCAGGCTTAGGCCCAGTCCACTGAGACGAAACACGCGTTGTCCTCTGTCGGACTTCACTTCCCTGCAGTGTCATCCCAGCTCATGTGTGGCCAAGCGTGCCATTTCTGGAGCTACGAGGCCCAGACATTCCTCACAGCTACACGGCTCCTCCCATTTTCCGTAACCTCCCCGCCTGTCAGACGAGGAACACTTGTGTGGGTTCTGCTCTCTGCCTGCTGATGGATTTCCACAGACCAGAGGATTCAGTGTTTTGAAGCTAATGGGATCAGTTCACAGGACAGACCATAATCTACCTATTGTTATGAACAAATATAGGCTATAAACCATATGGGTTTGGTCTAGTTACAGTTTCTAAGTGGTGAGTCGTTTTTATACAATAATATTACGTTGTACAGTAATATAATAATTGTCTTTGCCTTGTCAATGTGTAACAGTAGACTAAAATATATCATTGTGTTTATCTTATTGTAGGTCCAAAAATACAAATTCCCTATTATAGTTAGCTACCTAGTTCACAAATGCAAAACATTTTGTATTTACAACTGTTATTGAGACTTGCTAGTTTGATAGCAGTTCAAAAACAAAAACAATTCAATGATCAGGTTCTTTTTCTGAGCATGAGCAAAGAGATATTGATCCAAAAACAAATTCTTAGACTTTATCTTAGTTAATTAATACAATCTGGAGTCAAGGCAAAGGACAAAGGTCCAGATGTTATTGCATTCAAAGGCCTAGTCGACCTAGGGCAAAGTGTTGCCAGATCCAGTCTGGATTTCAGCAGCTTGCCTGCGAGCACCACATTTGCAGTTAGGTAAACAACTTTTAGAATTCGACCCATTGATTACACACACCTGGCTCAGTAGACCATGAGATGGCCCTGTCTGGGTGCAGCCAACGTTTTGTCAATCCAATTTCCATTTTATGACTGGCCCTTGTTCCTCTAATGTAGATTCGGAAATGATGGAGGCTTTTGGATGTGAGGTACAGGTAATTACTGTGCTTCTATTAACTTTCCAGCCTCAGGCCAGCCGTGGTGGAACGCCATGGCAAGATAACAAGGTTACAGTGAGCAGGAACACGGGCACTGTACCCGTGGCAGCCCATGTGTGGGATGGGGATAGTGGTGGAGAACAGACCATAAGGTCACAGGTTCAAATCCCCCTTGGACGTCGCTTTGGATAAAGGCTTCTCCCAGATGAATAAATGACTAATATCACCTCCGTTCTCAGAAATCCATGATTACTTAGCAGAAAATTGCCTGATTTTAGAGGTGTGCCCCTTTGGCTGAATGGCTGCATTGTTGCAATCAGAGGCAGCGATGTTGCAATCAGACAGGTAAAATGGGGAAGACAGTGTGCTTGAAATGGGTTTGGTTGAATGATTATCTCATTGTCCATGAGAGGAAGCAATGTGGTTGAAGTGGTTCCAGACTCCAATAGGGAGTCTCTCTCACAGTTCTATTCTCGTATAAAAAAAAATAGGACCAATGCTTTGGGCCCATCTGCTGCAGATTTATATAGCCACTGAGGTGTTGCTCAGTCTTTTAATCAGCCATAGGATGCAACTCACAAGGTACTCCGCTGAGGCACTTTGTCATCGGCACTGAGAAAGGAGGGAGTGGTCCTGTTTACATTAAGGTCCAGACACCGCTCAAATGGTGTGTGTTTGTGTGTGTGTTTGTGTGTGTTTGAAATTGCAGGATAGGGAAAAAAAGAAAAGAAAAGCATATCACAAATGGTTTCATCCTCGAGAGGATCAGTTCCCCCCCCCCCTTTCGCCGATATTAAGCCGTGGATTCTCAGCACACGCTCTCGTCCTCCTCTCCCTCCCCTCGTAATTCCTCACCACACTCCGGCTGTCTTTTTAGGCCGCGACGGGTGTGAACTTGGTACTCTACTTACTCTTAGCAAGGCAGGGCTCTCCTGGGGGGAGGCTGTTAGGAGTGTGGTTGTCCAAGCAGGGAGAAGAGATCAAGCAACTGAACCCATACACAAGTCTTCGCTTGGGAAGCTTCCGGGGGACAAAAAATCCTCAGTGTTGAGCCTGTAAAATGGGCCGGAGAGTAGCTGTAATCTCATAAAAAGAAATGGCGCGTTGCGACTTTCCAGTCACATCGCTATCACAATTTACCATGGCCAATGATAATAAGTCTGTTCAATTGTGACCACTCCGATTCTGCAACACTGTTCACAATGAACATTTTAATATAAATTTGACTGGAGTTAAAAGCTGGTTCTGGAAGAACTTCTACACAAACACAGCCAGACAGTGCCTCCTCCATACAATGTATTTATCCTACATGGCTCGTTTTACATTCCCCCCACACATCCCTCTCCCAACACTTCAATGCTACATTGCTATACGCTACATCCCTACAGTATGCTATGTTCCCATGCTACACGACTAGCAGTGTGGCCCAAAGACTGAAACAGTCTTGGCCAGCCTTCCAATTATCCGAGGTAAATTAAGCATGACCTGTTCATCCGAACCGTGCAACAGTCCCACTCGGCTATCGGTCTCGCCTCTCAAATAATCTATCAAGTAATTGAATCACCAGTCGGCCGGGGCCGATCATAAGAGGTAGTGATGTGCATGCACACTGAGAGGAACTTGCCCCGCAGCCAAGACTTCTGTGTTGAAAAGCAAGGTGCCAAAGATAAGAAGATACGCCATCTTGTTTGAAGATCCACACCCCCTGTGTCTGGTATGTTTGTCCTTGGTTCAAATTGATGGAAAACATAAAGGGTTTGTAACTGTCACTGTAACTATCCTTATTGATGCAGTCTCTGATTTACTGTAAGCACCGGCAGTTTCAACAAATGGCCTCCATGACTACCTGGTTCCACGTTATATTTGATCAGCGGTAACAAAGGAGTGACTTCTGCCTGAGGGGGGACCACTGAACTCCTTGAATGTCAAATTAGGAATTCCGGAATGATTCTAAACGAGCGCCAAACGTCATTCTAACGTCATGCACACCGAAGCCCCGACACGTTTCTTGCTGGTTCTTCATTTCACGCCGCACAATTACTTTTATGGATGGAGGCTGTTCGGAATGTGCTACAGTGTTGGAAACAACTGAATTCAGGTGGAAAAGCACCAGGCAGATTTGTACACCCCAATCGGCTGATTTATTCACCCGTGGTTTTGGAGATCCTGACGTGTGCGTTTCTATCCACCCTTCCCTATGTTCTCATCTCCTTCCAGGGCTTTGGATTGTCATGATCCTGTTCCCTCATGTGCCCACACTGCGGACGCATCTGTCTGTAATCAGACTGGCAGGTTCCTAATGCGCAACCTTCTGAAGCGTCGCTGGGGGACCGGCTTGGTGACCTCACACGCTCATCAACCCATATCTCAGCTGTCAGTGAGGATCTGAAACGACAACGAGCAGTTTCTTTTTCTGCTTGCTTCTCAGAGAGAGAGAGAGAGAGAGAGAGAGAGAGAGAGAGAGAGAGAGAGAGAGAGAGAGAGAGAGAGAGAGAGAGAGAGAGAGAGAGCTTGAAATGCCTGGTTCACAGATACAATGCCAGATCACATATTAGAGACAATGAAAAACACATCCATGCAGGGCATGGCTACATTTAACAGTTAAATGAAATGTAAATGTAAATCTAACAGGACTTGCAAGAACCATTTTTCCAAGGGCGTAATTACTTCCCCCCTGCAAATAACAGTCCCAATTTCCTCAGGAAAAGTTCACGTGAACCCCAGATGTGCTGTGAGGTCAATAAAAACATTCAGTTGCAAATAATTGCCTCCCTGTATAGAACAGGCCACCGGGAGAGCCGAGCCGGCCTCCAGCCACGGCGGCGCCACCTGCTGCCCCCTGCGTTCAGCCTCCGGTAGTACAACGTGACAGCGTCAGCTGTGCGCTAATTTATTTCTCATTAGTGGTTATAATGAGAAGGCCTCGTCTCGGCAGCGGTGGAGGGGGGGGGGGGGGGTGGTATTCAGGTTCGTGAACAAAGCTAACAAACACAGACCATTAGCTTCATGTTGACACACAGGATACCCGACACATCTGCTGTGGATTACACACAGTGGTGGAGACAGGAAGGGAGAGAGAGAGTGAGGGAGAGAGAGAGACAGAGAGAGAGAGAGAGAGAGAGAGAGAGAGGGAGAGAGAGGAAGAGGAAGAGAGGATGAAAGAGAGAGAGGACGAGACAAAGAGAGAAAGAGACACAGACACAGACACATCTGTCCGACCCGTTTCCCAAGCAGGCTTCCTTTTCCGAAACAAATCGAAACTCCCGGATTTTGCTCCAGTCACCCCACCATTTGTCCGACGACAGGGTTGGACGCCGTCACTGCTCCGCGACGTGAGACGGCGTCCTGGCAGCGTGAGTAAATGAACAGCGGAGTTGCGTGTGAGGTATTTGCGGGGCCCGCTGTGAGCACGTCAGTAGCTACAGCCTGGCGCGCCTCGAGCCGGCTGCGCCCCCATGCCTCCACCTGCCGAGGGAGATGAAAAGGACGCTGAAAGGGAATTAATTCGGTTGAGATATTACTCCAAACTCTCGGTGCGGCACCTCTCTGCCTCTCTGCCTCCCTCGCTCTCTCATCCTTCCTCTATCTCATCGCAGGTAAGGGTGAGATCAGGAGACGTATATCCAACTGTCTGAATTAGAAACTTCTTGCTCTACTTCCTGGCGTTTCATGCGTTTGGCAGATCTCAACCTGGATTAATCCCCCCACCCCCTACTTTGAAATCTTGACGTCTGAAATCATGTGAATTTACAGGTGCTTCTCAGATATTTCCATTAGCAGCGGTGCCTGCTAATGGTATGCTGTATCTGGCCGTCACATCCTGGGTTCACCTGTGTTTAATCTTTGACAGTTGCCTGACAGGAACCCACACTGTGAGAACACTTAGGATGGGCTCGTGGAATGTGTACAGTATATTCAAGCTCGGAGCTACGCAGGGGCAAGCGTAGCCAAGCAACCCCCCCTCCCCCCGGCCCACCCCCAGCCCCCCGAGTTTCCCTCATAAACATACAAATGGCATGTGAATTAATTGTCATACCCGGCATGGTGTTCTCGTGGCCCCATTGGGTCTGCTCTCTGCCAGTACCAGCACACACCGGCAGAACAGATGTCCCCGCAGCGGGCGCTCACGATCGACTCATTACGAAACGCGCATCTGGAGAAGTGGCGCTTTCGTTATGTCACTGCGTGCCATAAACTTGAAACCATTTGTTATATTAGGGGCTCTAAATGTATATTGTTTTGGGCTTCGTTTTGAATTAAAATCCCCCCTCGGTTTGGTCCTCCTGGCTGCGGGCTTGATGTTTCACCGCTCACAAACAGTGGTACAAGCTGTACACAACTGTGGTACACAACTGTCTATTATACCGGAACAAAACCATTTAGTGGTAAATGCCATGGGATGCAAAGTTTTCCCCAACAGCCTCCCGATCGCTCACCTCGGAGCAGCAAACTCCAGTCCATTGCACTAAGCAGCCAAGCTGGAATGATATATGATATCATTACATTCTTAGTATTCAACCGTTGTTGCAAAGTTGAGGAAACTAAATAATTCAGTGTCCAGCTTATTATGAATCATTTATCGACTAAATCGGTTCAATCCCCCCCTCGCGTAATGGGAACTTCAATATTAGACAGAGGCACTTTCAATCACTGGGCTGCTCTAATTGGGTAAACAAAGGAAGACTTATTGGATGTAAGATTCAACCAATTAAAACTGCTGAGCCCATTTTTATGTTGACTAGTCTTGGAACGCTGTTCCACTGAAGCGAATACAGTCGGCATGCCTATTGCTGCCAGTAGGCATGCATGAAAACGTAAAAAGGCATTCTGTAATTAAAATATTCTTGTCTGAGCCTTAATTCCAGCCCACAAGCTCATTTGCAATCATTTGGCATGTTGCCTAAATCAAAGAAACAAGAATCGCTTATTGCTTTCTGCATTAACAAGTTGACCCAAACGTTCAGCTGAATAGAATGCTGACTCGTGTGGATGTGGGGGAGAGAACAGGAAAAAAAAAGATTGATAAACTAACCAAAGTACTGTGGTCATCTTCTTCCAGTCAAGGTTTGGGTCCAACAGCCGTCCGTGTGTTCTTGATAGTTTCTCTGCTTCTACAGAAAACGGACTAACAGACCCTAACAGGCACACCTACCATCTTGACCTTCTGACCTTTCTGGGTTTCATATTAATGACCTTCAGAACAACAGTACCCAGACACAAGCCTTGTTATCGACCATTTCCGCTCAAGGTCCAGGGTAAAACGGCACAGAATCCCCCCCTTTTTTGTTTCCAAGTCTTTCCGTGTCCTTTGAAATCACTTACTCCCTGTAAAACAAGCACATTGAAAAATAAAATAATAAATGGCCATACATTTATTTTGTATCCAAAAAAGAAATGCAAGTACTGGAACCACATGTCTTTTGGGTTAGTCTCCTACAGATCTCTGACAAATGTAAGTATTACACCAAAACAATAGAATAGGCAGAAGTGTGTTATTCCTTGTATTCTTTAACCTGCAGTATCAAACCTTCGCCTACCAATTACTGAAAGACCATCTGGCACCAAGACCAAAAGGACACACTGAGAGTTAAATGAAAGAAACATGTCACAATGTGTATCATGGGGAGTTTAATACCCAAGCGAACGTTTACAAGCTAACTTTTCACTGAACCCTGACAGGGTTATTACAAAACTGAACATCAACTGTATAATTCAGCAGCAGCTTCTTGTAGAAGAGATGAGAAATGGAAAGAAAATACACTTCATAAACCGTAGGAAAAAAAAAATCATTCTTCCCCAGATAATATATTTGTCCTGTGTTTCATTCTGTTAAGGCATTGTCGATTGCTCTCCCTAACTCACTGGCTGGGAAGAAAGCAATCAGCCTACCTAGCCATGTTGGATTGAGCCGCAGGGAGAATACATTTTACACTTCTTTAGGTCCCCGCCCTTGCCAATCTTCATTTTTCAACGCTTTGTCTCCCCAGCTTGTAAACCCCGCACAGTCTCACATACACACACATACATAACTGCGTCCTGTTTCGATCTATCTCGATGTTGTGCATTCGGCGTACATTTGGAATTAGGACATTCCCCCTTCATTTAACCCAGCGACTAATCATGTCTTTTTCTGCACACTTGCGATCAAAGGTCCTCAAGTATACCGAGTCCTTTTCAAGGGGCTTTTCTGCAATCAACCACCCTGTACTTCACAGCCTCGACAAAGAATGCATTCAAATGGTTATTAAGGAGCCTCGTTTCAGGAAACAGGAGGACAGATACAGAAAAAAGAAATGAAGGGAGGGAGGATGGATGGATGGATGTATATATGTATAGAGAGACAGAGGTGTGTGTGTGTGTGTGTGTGCGTGTCTGTGTGTGCGTGTGGGCAAGGGACAGAGGGTAGGCTGGCCAACTGATGGATTGCAGCTTCATTTAGAGAGCACCATCAGAGAGACGTCACAAACTGAACGTTTCTCAATGCAGTCACAGACCTTATGGCTCACGGGACTATCCATAAGGTCCCCAATGTTCATTAAAGGAAATCTTGAAAACCAGGTACCGGGTAGATGAAGTTGCGATGAAATACATGGAATATAAATATGTATACTGCAGCAATAGTCACGTTTCTCAATCTTTGTCAGAGGGAAAAGCTGTGATAAAGTTACTTTCGAAACATTTCTCAGTACTGGCCTGTAGGTTATGAAGCCAACTTCCTCTCGGTGGACATTACTTATGCCAAAAGATTGCGAGTAATACCCGTAACTTCTGGAAGACCTCTCGGAGGTCTAAGGTAATTCCTTTTCAGGAGGAGAAAGAATAGAATATATATTCTCGGTGACTTCTGGTACTGAAGTCATTTTCGACTTTTTTCCACCATCCAAAAATCTTACGATTTCTCTGGTTTGTGGATCCATACAAGAAAGAACCTTTTTCATTGTTTGTTGATTACAAACAGGCACCTCCTATCAAAGGCCATTAATATGAGAGGAAACATGTTGTTCATTGTGCAACAAGCCCAGATAATCAACGAGCCAGACCTCATCTGGGAACTCTTTTGAAACAACCGTTATGTGTCACCCCTGGTGACACCCCCCCCCCCCCCCCCCCATGTCCTTCAGTGGACTCAAGCACCAGGACAGATCCTGTTCGGTGCCCAGCTAACCACTCTGCGCGACATACCCCAGAGAAGCCTTGGGAGCACACCGCACAGCCCAGCACACCTCCCCTCCGGCTCCCAGGAAGTTTTCATAAGCTGGGCTTTGACTGGAAATTGGTCCAATTCTACCACCGTCGCTGCTGTTGAACGATGTTTAATATGAAAAGTGCCTGCAGCCTCCAGAGTAAAAAGGGGTGTGTGTGTGTGTGTGTGTGGGGGGGGGGTGGTATAGGAGGATGAGAGTCATTTTCTTTCATAAACATGTTCACTATTACAGTGGAACTCCACCCGAGGCACTACATAGGAATTCTGTTTCCTTTCTGGCTGGGTAGATATTAGTTTTCCTCAGTATGGAGCATTTTCATTGTTTCTTCACATAACTACCATTGAAAGGAGCCCTCCTCCTGTACAACATCTACATCAACTGTACTTGAAACTCGGGGGGGGAAAGAAACGTTGTCGCGTTCACCGTTTGTCCTTGAACTGTATACGAAAAAAGCGAGTGTCTTTTATGTCGCGACTGAGGGTTAGAAGAGGATGAGGTGTTTGTGTGAGGAGATGTGTTTGGGTCTATTTTGGTTGGCCCAGATAAGCCTTTTACTGTCGGTGAGGCAGGAAGGCTTGTGTGTAACATCTGGCCACCTGACCTGACACGCAGCAAACCTCTACGTCGGGTTTACCGAGGTACCCACACAACTGAGATACTGCACCCGCACATATTCAATGTCTCGTTTCACAGAATGTTAAATGATATGAAATGGATTTGGGATGGAAAAAGGGTTGTTCATTATTCCGAAGCCTTACAAGAGTAGCTTTAAAAGAGGGCAAACACATATAAACATTGCAACTGTAATCTCTTCCTCATTGGACTAGCTGAAGAATCGAACATTCTTGAGAATAATTGTTTTTGTGTACTGGGCAGGTCAAAATGCTTAATCTACACTAATCAACCTCAATACCACCAGAACACAAATTAATGACTAAGTTGAATCTATTCCTTATTGCAAACCAGTCAAAAACACCAGTTGACTTTCACCTAGTCACGCTGCTACAGTGTTGAATGCTATTTCCGGAGCTAATGAATTATAGATTTCATGGATTTCAGCCTCGAGCATGGCTCAACATAATTAGGTGTCCTGTTACCTCAAGCTGATCTTCATCTTCCAGTGGAGCCCTCCATTGTCCAGAGGTCTGGATCCCTTAATCATAGATAAGTCCCTCGAATGAAGTACAAATTGACCTCTCAAACCTGACAGTCTACACACATTATCAGCCTCCGTGGGAACCTTCATTTCCTCCTTTTGCCCCCGAGTCTACCGCTAGGCCAAGAGTACATTGGGATACATCCAAACACCATTTTCCTCAAACAAACAGCACTCATCGTGTGGGCGACATCCACTCATTCATAAGAGACGTGGGTGTCATGTGACTGACTTACCTGGGGGACGGACCGACAGTCGTGTCGCGGGAGGGGGGGGGGAGCAGCTGGCTGAACCCTTAGGTGAGAGGCAGGCCGGCACTGTGTGTTCTGAAATATCACCCTCCACAGTTATGTCACCCCTCTGCCGCTAGCTGCTACAGGGATTGCAATCTCCTCACATTGGCGGAGAGATGTCGGGGAAAGCCTGAGGGGGGGGGGGGGGAACGACGGCGTCGATTTGTTCAACGCGACTCGGATGGATGTCCAAATGTTGATTTGGTACCAGAAGACCTGCAATCTGGGTCTCTTCAGCTTATTTACGACTCACCTACAGAACTGACACAGAACGGAACACCGAGATTCAAGCAGCGATCCTCGACAAAGTGGAGGGAAAAAAACGGGACCAAACTATCTAGACTTGACCAAAACGTTATGGGGTTCAATGTTTACGGGTCCTTAGATGGCTTGAAGTGATTTGACCGAAGGAGGTCCATTTGGAGCCATCAGAGAGGCATGCTGTGTATTGTGGCCTGCAGCCTGCAGAAGGGTCAGACATGTTTGGAACTACATGTTCACGGTGGCACAACAGATTGCCTTGTTGTTGACACGGAGAGCGATTGTTTGTGTGTGTGCTTGTGTGCTTGTTTGTGGGAGAGAGAGAGATAGAGCGAGATTGAGAGACAGAGAGAGAGAGAGAGAGAGAGAGAGAGAGAGAGAGAGAGAGAGAGAGAGAGAGAGAGAGAGAGAGAGAGAGAGGCAAAGAAGATGGCCAAGCTGTATCTAGCTTGAGCTGGTGGCAGGCAGAGGAAACAGATGGAGGTTTCCATGGCGGCGCCGGGGCCCATCCTGTCAGCTCTCTGCGCAGCAAGCAGAAGATGACAAGGTCATTAACAAAGGTTCCGCTGCCATCACAGACTTTTAGGCTCCATCTCTCCTGTAATTTAATACTCCAAAGTTTGAGAGAGAGAGCCAGAGAGAGAGAGACAGAGAGAGAGAGCCAGAGAGAGAGAGCCAGAGAGAGAGAGCCAGAGAGAGAGAGCCAGAAAGAGAGAGAGAAGGCCAGAGAGCCAGAGAGCCAAAGAGCCAGAGAGAGAGAGACAGAGAGAGCCAGAGAGAGAGAGAGAGAGAGAGAGTTCATCAAGACGGCCATTTCGTAAAGCGCCCACACAAAGTCAAGCTTCATTCACATCTTCAGCCTCATTGCGTATTTCATCTCCCCCAAGTGTTTAAGGCATTCATAGTCTTAACACTTTCACGCGGTTCAGATGTCCGACTAATTACAAACACTGGAGTCTGTATTCTGCTGTCCACGTCGACATTCACAGCACCTTGAAGCCTAACAGAAGCTCTCCAACCCTTCAACCTGACCCGAGACACATCCCCACATTGCCATAACAATTTCCATAATTACAGAACCTCATTTGACCCCAGGAAATAATGTGTCATCACATTGTCCGGAAACGATTTCCATCTCAATGACCAATTACGGTTTTGGCAGGAGGATGAGCAGCATTTATGCAACCAGACACTTGATAATCTTCGGCTTTACATCTAGAATTACCAGGTCATTTTCATTTGCTTTGTTAATGCTTCATTATTAGAATTCCCATCCCCCAACCAGGGGAATGTCATCATGTACGGTATCTGAACCCAATCTTTGGCAGAAAAGTCTTTTTGTTGCCACACAACTTGATGTTTTATGACCTCTCCGAAACCCAAAACTATTGTACATGGTTAATAAATGAATGTGGCCTGACATCTTCCATCCCGTTGGGCGCTTGGGCTGAAAGTTGAAATCGTGGCTTGGCTCAAGAGCCGAGTGATTAGGAGACCCAGTGTTTTCTCAGGACTCAGAGTCCTTGGGGTGATTGGAACTAATGAGTGTAGTTCAAAACGGACAACCCTTTTATGTCGCTTTTGATTGAGTCCAGCTCGATGACTCAGCTCTGCATCCCTGGCTCTGTTAAACGACAATAGGGTTCAAGAGGGCCGGCTTTCGGGGGGTTGCATGCATGCCCTTTAATTTGACAATGAATACGTTACTGTCTGAAACTCTACGATATCTTTATTAATCCTGAATCTTCGAAGAGATGAGTGGAATACGTCTCTCACCTCTAGAGAGAACAGTCAGCCCCGCAACCATTGAAACTCGCGATGGGACCAGTAATCATGACATGACTGGGAGAATAATCTTTCCGAATGACTCCAATGATCTTTCAGATTCCTGGTGGATGTGCTACGGGGGAGAACAGTCTCCCAGGGATTTGCGGATAACAACACCCAACTGCTTCGTGTGTGTGCATCCCGGCAGCACGCTCTGAGACAGACGCAGTCGTTTCATCACCAGCCCGGAGGTAAAAAAAAAAAAAAAAAAAACGTGACTGCCTCTGAAAAACCATTTGCATCCTGACTCTCTGTTTATTCTCTGTCTCATGTCGTCCTTTTCCTTCCCTCCGAAAAGTAGCGGGGGGTGGGGAAAGGTGGAGATGGTGAAAATGATCCAGCAAGCTGCAGGAGTGGAACTTCTCACTTGGGAGAAAAGAGAGAAATAGCCCGGGTATAATATCTCTGTCTGTATTTCTCCTCACATTTTTCTTTCTCACACCGAACAATGAGTACATGTTGCCGTCAAAGAGCACCCCAGAAACCCAGCGAGCATGACTATGAATGCGTGACTGCAGACCAAGGCCAGAGGTGGGCACACTAGGGATGTGAGCAAACAGCAGAACGCTGGCTGGCATTTGCCAAAAAGCCTGAAACACAATTGAGGGAGGGGGGTGTGTGTGTGGGGGGGGGAGGGGGGAGGGGGGAGGGAGGGGGGGTGAAGAACAAAGCTGCAATTCAAAATTACAGTGAATGTGCTCCGCCATGCAAGGCGAGAGTTAGAACAATGTTGTAATGCTCAGACAGTGCATCGACTGAACTGGAGGCCAAAGTAAAAGCCTTGAAGCAACAGTTTGAGAATGCGTACAGTACAAATGGAAAGTATCTTCCAATGCCAACCTCTCTTCTTTGTTGTTGATCCATATCCCTTACTTTATCCGTGTCTAGAAGTAACAAGAGCACGGTTAGACTTGATTGATACGAGCCGAAAGCGAGTTTATCCAGTTTAATTTGGACATCGAGAGGATGCCCGGAGGGGGAAACAGAAAAAAAGAGGTCACTGTCAGAATCTCTAGTAGAATACATTATGTAAAGTACCATGTTTTACAACACTATTCACGACAAGCTATCTGGTCCCGGTACAATTGACATAGTGACATAATAGTCCTGTTTGCTCGTCATTTTCACCGGCGTCCATTTTTTCACGCCTCGGTCCAGCCTGGTGCTGTTCAAAGCTGGAGCACCATCCGGACCATGGGGGAGGACAGTAGGTCTGTAAACACCCTGTTGGGCTGCTTTCCAGTTTATCTTCGACTGGCAGGTGGTGTGTGTGCGTGCGTGCGTGCGTGCGTGCACGTTTGGATAGGGACGGTGATAGAATGGCAGCTGGAGGTGGCCATTACTGCATCCGAGAAGGCTAAAGATTGAACACAGATGGATAGTTTGGTGATAATGCTTCATACATTGGTCCAGGACGTGGAGGGTAAGTGTGTGTGTGTGTGTGTGTAGGGGGTGGGGGGGTTAAGGGAGGGAATGTTTATGTTGCAATGTGAGTGAAGAAAGCCTTCTAGACATTGATTGATGCCATTGTGAACGCAGAACAAGGCTATTGATCCCGCACAGACTCACACAGACAGTACCTACCTGACTAGATAGTTAATGCAGTCAGATGGCTGAGTGGTTAGGGAATTGGGCTAGTAATCAGAAGGTTGCTAGTTCGATTCCCGGCTATGCCAACCAAATGACGTTGTGTCCTTGGGCAAGGCACTTCACCCTACTTGCCTCGGGGAGAATGTCCCTGTACTTACTGTAAGTCGCTCTGGATAAGAGCGTCTGCTAAATGTAAATATTGATCATTTGCCCTCAAAAAGTTCATTTAGTAATTTTGGTCTTAAACGTGTAATATTTTGTATCTTTGTAGAAAAGGGAATAGAGCCCAGTCTGACTTCAGACCTGTCACACAAACAGCACACTGCCTCCCTAGTTCTGAATTGTTTGACCAGTTTTCCAGTATGGCCAGAGAGAGATATTGTGCATTTTTGTGACCTCTTTTGTGAAGCTTTTGACATGGTAGATCACTCTCAAGACTCGATTGGTCAGGCCTGCTCTCAGTAGGAGGTAAATAAGACTTTTTTTAACCTAATGGAGGGAGTTCCATAGTCTTGTCACTCTTGTGGGTTCAGTTTGGTTCCCCTCTTTAGTGAAAGGTAGAATGGTTGAAGGTTGTAATCTTACACTAATGACTCAGGGATGTATGCCAATTCGCTGATGACTGAATTGGCCCTTGCTAAACTAATTAACTTACTAATTAACTAATTTCTTATCACTCAAAACTGATCTTGAATGCTAATAAGACCAAATGTATTGTTACTTTGTCCATGTTTGTCAGGGCACCAGTGGGATGCCTTGCATGAAGAAAGATTAATAAGGATTTATAAAAGCCCCTACTTCAGGCACCAAATGATATCTGCATGATAAGATTGGATTGGACATTCAGAAATGTTTGCGCACCAGAAGGAGCAGACCGTGCCTCACAGCACCAAGTCAAATGAAACCCGTCTTCCAGAATAATTGCCTTCACGAGTCTGCTCCGAATCCCGTTGCCTGTGTCTGAGGAGAATTATCAGGAGGAACGCAGGGGCAGCGGAGGTCATGACCAGGGAACAGCTTGAACAGGTTTGGCAAATGAATGTACCGTGGAAGGCTCCAAACTCATGTAAAACTCGGAAAACTAATCACCTCCAGTTTCCTCTGATCTCTGGCCATCCTAAAAATGGCAACTCAGGATGATTTATTCATGCCTAATTTGCTGTCTTGTTTCGAGCCGGGCTTTTGTCGAAGTCTGGGTCTGTGCTATACCCCGAGGGATGTGCTATCTGAGAGGACGGATTGGGAAAAAACTGTGACAGATTCCACGCTGCAGTGCTAAGGGTATCTCCTGCCTAGTCCTCCACGGCCCAGTAGGAAAAGGCAGAGATGAGCAGTTAGTCCCCTTACGAAGTGTATCCACCTTGCTGCACCGCAACACCTAACAGGCTTCAAGTCAAATCTCAAAGAGAGGCTTCCAAACCTACCTCGCTTCCCATCTCTCGAAAACGGTGGATGGTACTCCTTAGATACTCCTTAGTCTTTGAAAAGGATGTTGGGGAGAGAGCACATCAGAAATGTGAAACGCATTTGAGCTTGGTTGGAAGGAAACAATTGCATATTTGTTTCAAACGCAGCCACTCATACAACTTATTTCTTCCAAAATGCTCTGACATGCCAGTTCATCTTGTTCAAATATGTTCTGAGGCCTGTACACTATAAAATTCAAAAAGCACAACTTGTCTGCAATGAGAATCTCCATCCTCAGAGACTTTGAGTACAGGGTCCAACAGTGCAAGTATTAGCATTTAACTCTGGTATAATGTAATATAATAGATATGGTTACATATATGACCAGATAACATTACCTGGGTCAGTTAGAATGTGCACACAAACGCACAATATCGAAACCGAGGTTGGCAGAAAGGCGGAAGAAAAGAGGGAAATGGAACAATTTCAAAGTGTGTCTAACTGCGCGAGACCCCACATATCTTTGCAAACACTGCGATTAAGGGGATGAAAGGCAGTTTATTAGCATGAGTGTTATGCTCCCTGGTCACAGAAATGACAACAATACCTCCAGCTTGATGTCAACCCTCTGTGCCCCATCACAGAGAAGAAGAAAAAAACATGTTGTGAAATGTCCCTTTCACTTTATGATTCAAGCGAGATATCTTGCTCCCAGCCTGTAGCAGTCCAGTTTTATTGGCCAGGATAGCTGCTGAATATCATTGTGCCGAAAGCAAACCTAATCCATTTATTTTACCCAGATGGAATGGATATGGTTTGGGCTATTTTTATGTGATTGGCACGAACCGACCCTGAATCCTCAGCCTAGCGTGGCAAACTCAGCCATCAACCTTTAGAGAAACCAAAACTTGTCAGTAAATAGGTCCACCACACGTTCTGTCTGCACCTTCAAGAGAGGACGGGACGAAACGGCAGAGGAGGTCAAAGTTCGACACATCACTGCAGCCCGTGTGTCTGGACACTGTGCAGAGAGACAGTAGTGACTTGACGTTGTTGATATTTGCTTGTTTATGCATGGCGTTGTGTGGAAGCTCACAATCAATGAGTCTTGGAGGTGGGTAATATCATTCAAACACAACAAATGGATGAAGAGGGCTTGCTTTGACAAAGATATCAAGGCCAAACCAATGATACACTTAAGAGGATGTTTTGCATCGGATAATCAATGAGTAGTCCATTCAAAATGTCTTTCATATGTTTCCATATTTGGGTACCTCTATCATACATCCAGAGAGATAGTCTACAACAGTATTTCTATCTGTATTAGCAAGTTATCTTGGATACCTGTTCTTACTGCTTAACAGTTATACCATCAATTCAATTAGAGGCAATGTATCACTCCATAATAGGCGAGTTTTGAATGGAGAACAAGCAGAACACTCTGTTTTCCCGTCGTGTTTCTGGCACGCCTAATTCTCGTTTCTCCAGCGGTGCACCCCAGGGGAGCGTGGTCTCTCTTATTGATATTTATCGTTCCGTGTCGTCCTGGTAGCACCTTGACAGCTTACTCACCAATGGAGCGCGCTGACGGTCGACTGCTGTGCGAAAGGCAATAATGTATTTGTCATCCACTGCCAAAAGGTGTACACTATCTCATTGATCTTTTCTGAGTCCCGCATTTTCAGCGCCACGAAGCGAAACACGTGCAGTAGACTGTATTACGCTTTTGAGATGCACTCGGGTACACATCAATCATCTTAGAATAACAGTCATTGTTATGTAAATAGGTTACTTCAATTAAAAATGTGTTACTGTACAGTACAATGGACAATCTGATTTAATAAGATGGGGGTTATTGACAGACAACTTCCAGAAATTATGGTTTCAGTGAAAATTCCCCAAAAGGATTCATAATTCAGTTATCCATAATGCATGAGTTACAGTATAATTACATCTTGACATCCATGCATTGCATTCTCTCATGGCTTGGTAGGTTTTCAGCAGGAGACAATTGTTTGTTGTTATTTACGAGGACGTCAATCTCAACTTCGTATTCTATGTCAAGATAAAAATAATTGTCCTTCCTCTAACTATTTCCTAACATTTTCTCCTCGGTTTCATCAGACCAGATTCACCGGGAAGCTGTGGAACCTGTGATATCTTTTCATTTCATGATAAATATTTCATGGCTACATATCGTGTTCTTTCTCACGGATGCGGCTGACTTCCAAGGTGGATGTGGTCTAAACCTGCATGCAGAAAAGAATATCATAGACCTTCCTTCCTTCTCTACTGTGTTTCAGCTTTCAACTGTAATTTAGCTGCTGGATGCAGATATATCTCAATAGAATCTTTCAGTTCTTGGAGAGATACAATTGGGCTATTTATAGCGCATGATTTAGAAGGGGGACTATTCTTTGTGTGGCAGCAGCGCATTAGGGTCTAACAATGGTTGAACGCGGCAGATTTGCTGGAGCATAAAGATACGCTTTCATAGGGAGAGCTGAAACAGAGCGGAGAGTCGTGGGGGATGTCAGCCATTCAGGGACCTTCTGAAAATATGATTTCCCTCCTGCCTCCATTTTGGGCCTAATCACTGATCTGACCAAAGCAGACTGGGAACAAATCAAGGGTTCCACCTCACAGGCCCCATCCACCAGTCCATCCATTTTAGATCTGTGATTACCTCGAGGAAGGGAGGGGAGAGTCGAATGGCGCAGGTCTTCGCAACATAAATCACACTGATAACAGCGTGAAGAAAGGAGCCATATTCTCTTTCCCGCTTGTTATCTGAAAGGGTGCGACTGAGCCAACACAAAGCAGGCGAGCGACTGTGACCCGGCGGTTTCCCTCCTCACGCCCATCGTTTTCAGACGGGGGACCTTCCATCAGAACACACAGAGACTAATCCAGAATCTTATTAAGCGAAAGTAAGAATCGATATCCACCCCTCAGGTTCTTTGTTACAGGTACTTGATTTATGTGCCACATCTCATGTCATGAAAACTAATACAGTGGCTCAAAAGCAATTATCCCCTGCCTTGCTGTTCAGTTGGCATGTCCAAACAGCTAACTCTCCATCTTCCCTTAGAGGGAGGCCCAGGCCCAGAGCAGGAGAAATGGCTCTATTTTCCAGGCAGAAACGTGTTAACTAGCTGCCAGGCATCTGGAATTTACCTGTGTTGAGAATATAGACAGACACAAAGCACAACAGATGGCACTCTAGAGAATAACAGGCATGAGGTGGCTGATGTTCGAAATAACAGGATAAATAGCACGTTGCAACACTGTACACGTCTCGAAGAGAATTCGAACCGAACGTCACCAACGAGATTTCAATTTTTGTTTACGGTTATCCAATTATTCTTAGTATTCGTACGAAAACAGGCAGTATAAGATCCGAAACCCTCATCTTTTGCGACGCTTCCCACTTCTTTTCTGTATTATGTTGTTATATCTGATGTTGTCTTTTCCCCTGGGTATCCCCAGGTGAGTTTCGACTCTTGCAACATCTTCTTCAAAGCATTCTGTTTGCGTACAGTACAACCATTATGCAACCTGCGATTACATTGATTGTCTGCGTCTCACCGATGACATTACTATGCAGATTATATACATGTAGAACTATTCCACAAACCCATGGTCATGTCCATGACCTTCCGAGCAGTGAACAGGACTGCACCCGACTACATCAAGTTTCTCCTCCAGCCTTACACCCCCACCTGCCACCTACGGTCTTCTTCTGACAACCGTCTGGTGGTCCCACCGCTCAAGACCGCCCGGTCCCAACACAAGCCCTTCTCCTGTCTGGCCCCCCAATGGTAGAATCATCTCCCCACCTCCATCAGAGACACTGACTGTCTTCCCACCTTCAAGAAAAGGCTTAAGATGCACTTGTTCCGGGAGTAGAACGGTACTTTTGAATGATTTGCTGGACCTTATGTTAGTTTCCTCCAGGATCACAATGACTCTTATTGAGAGACTTGTTGCTCTTGTGGGTTAGTTGTAACTGATTTAAATTGTTGTACTCGCTGTGAAATATTTTACTGTTGCTTGCTTTTTTACAGGTACACTCTTGCACTTTTTGCTCTTATGGTTCTTCCCTTTGGCACTTATTTGGTTTTTCACAATGTATGCTTCATGTTTTGGCTACCCACAATGTTTGGGGCTATCTTGTTGTTATGATCAGTGACCTATGCACTTTTGTAAAGCTCTTTCTTGGAAGTCGCTTTGGATAAAAGCGTCTGCTAAATGAATAAATGTAAATGTCCAACGTTCGATATCTTGGTGGACCTAAATGTCTCCTTGCAACAATTGACGGTACTTTTCATTTGGTGTATATAAAAGGAACGTCGTTTGGAAGGAGATATTCGAGGGTCTTTGTCGTGGAAAATCGTACAGTCGGAACCTTTAGCACAACAATGTCAAGTGACCTGCTGAGAAAGCTGTCATCTTGTGTGCTGGAACTCAGCTGGAACTTTGTGTGCTGAAAATATGAACAAAGCCTGTTGTGTGCCGGGTGGTCGTGGAAATTTCTAGAAATGCTCGTCGTTGAGAGAGTTCTTTATGAGCTTCACAGGCTTCTACTAGTGCGCTCTGTGGCCCCCGGTCTCATTCTGCAGAAAGATTCACTCAATAAACACCTATATAAAGACTTCTGACAACTTTATGTTTATTGATTTTTTTATTGATCGGGTTTCCGTCACAGTCATGGCGTGAAGTTTCATGTACGTTTAAACAAAACAGTCGGGCTGGGAAGACAATACAGCAAGCCTCTCTCCTACTTCCTCCCTGTGCCCTCAACCATTGTCTGCAGTTGCAAGGATGCCCATTGTCATTCCAGGTCACGTTAGGATATTGTTGACGTTGAAGAAAATCTTGTTTTTTGCAGAATACTGTACTACAATGCCTCCTCAGTCTACTTGATGGGCAGGTGTTGCTCGAGCGCTTTCTGGTAACTGAGCAGACACCTGGTGGGTGCTCCACATCGGCTGTGGGCAAGTCAGCATACCGTGAGTCTCTACAGATGGAACAGTTGCCTGAAAAAAAGGCGGAAGGGGCTGGTGACTTGCTTTTATTTGTTTGTTTTTTGGTTTCTCTGCCGCAGATGACCGGATCGGTCTATGTGAGATGCCTTATGGATATTTAGTCTGATTGAATAACTTTTAATAGGTCGTTTTGTGTTTCAGATGTTATTTTTTATGTATTAGACATTGTCTTTCACTGACAAATCTTCCTGACAAAGCCTACAATTGTTCTTGTGCAGAGAGAATTCCAGACACCCATCTGACCCTCATCATCCTGACTGATGTGACAATATCCTTGAGTTATTCTATTACTGTAATACACATTCAAACCAACTCAATGGACGATTACTACCAGAACCTTATCCATTATTTACCACTTTTATATTTATTTCGGGTTGGTCAATGAAGGAAACACTAAAACAACGACAAATTACTTGTACTCCGCTAATGTTGATTGGTGGATAATGACATTGACTTGACCAATCATGATTGGTCAAGTCAATGTCATTATCCATTCGATGCACTCTCGTTGGCGAACCATGTCTTTACCTGAGAGCAGTATGTCCTCTGTCAGTGACCCAGATCTGGTGCTGGGGGAGTTGGTGCTCATTTAATCTCTCCATGCCCTCACCTCTCTCACCTCCCAGAACCTGTGTCTCCCAGCTACAGACGCTTGCAAAGTGTTTTTTTTCACGCCGTTCTCTGCAATCACTAGCTCGACTGCTAGCTCCGCGCTCGGCTTTCGCTTTACACGCGAGCAGACAAATGGCCAAGTCGATTTTTCCTTGTGTTCCCTTTTTTTTCTGGCCCTGGCTGGACTGTGAAGAGGTCTACCATTTCTCTTTTCATCCTTCGCTTCTCCCTCCTCCTTCAGCTGAGTAGATGGGGGTCAGCGGGGCAGGTGTGCTGTGCGTTGTTGAGATGATCAGAGCGGCACGTGCCCCCAGGAGTTGTCCATTTGTGCATCAGTATATCTGTTCATTTCTGTTACAATAACAAAACATATTGATTTGTCGATGTTTTTCTTTTTTTTCTTTCTGTGTCCCTTCAAATTTGAATAGAAACGACATGGAATGCTCTACAGAAGGCAATGTTTCAAATATGTAGGTCATTCTGAAATTTAATGGAGAAATTACTTTCATTTTTTGGCTTGAAAGCTACAACCGTGGCGGTTTGAATTGAGTGGATATTTGCGTGGTGGAAGGGAACATATTTTGCATATTATGTTTGTGTATGCCTAACGAGGATCCCATACCATCCAGATGGAACATTTCACACTCTGAAGGCTGTGCTTTGAGGAAGCTGGTCACTGACATCAGCTACAACCTCACAACACCCTGTAAATATATGAAAATATATTTCATCCTATACTTAGACAGCAACATATTTGCTGTCATGTTGTTGGGTGTATTACTCTCATACAGAGATTGAGTTCGCATCATTTAGATTTAAGACGTAATTTTGCATGCATCTATACATGCCTGTTTGCCTCTATTCCCTCCAGGGGCTTTAATTAATACAAGATATTCAGACATGATGCACTAATAATGTCACTAGATTTATTTTATGCCCTCCTCGAGAAATCCATTCAGCTTTCCTCTCGCAGACTAATAGGATGCTGTAAGCAAGAATCAGTCGCCGTTCCAGCTTTGCTTGGCTCAGGAGATATGACGGCTGCCTTCCCTGTGTTCTAGTTCTGGTGTGGTCTTGTGGAAGGATGTATAAGATGGCTGAAAACGTGTTCAACAGACCAGCTGCACATGCTCTGCACCAAATGTTTCTGTCTGGACGACAATGCTGAAACATGCAGTGTTGTGGTTTTGGCGGGTGGATGTTGTGACAGAAATGACTCTGTAACTACAGAGCAATACGCGAAGTATGAACACTGTAGTACTCTAAATACAGCACATGGTATTGCAGTTTAGCGGAACAAGGTTGCGTTACCGACTGTTTGACACCGACTCTTTTGGAGCTTGTAGTAACATGTATTCACAAAGATAGGCATTACTTACACTGCATGTGAATAGAAATATTTGGAATCATTATGTATGATGAAATATTTCTGTAGTGTGGAGTAGAAAGGCGATAATGATGACCTAAAAGACCTTCTGCACTATTACATTCTGCAGCAATGATGTCTCTGTTATTGAGGCATTCAATAATATTAATACAATAATTTACATATATTTGGGGTACAGGGTTTAACAAGACACATGGTGAAAATATATTTAAAGGAGAAATAAAAAAATAAAAAAAATTGAATCAAAACGAATAAAACAAGCACTTGAGATACAGAAAGTGTGAATGAAACAAATCAAAAGCCTTTTTGTTTTTAGATGATGTTATTAAAGCTGACTTAAAGAACGACACTGAACCCCCAAGCCCATTTTCTTTGGTAAAGGCGTCCCCGGGTTTAATGGCGTTGATGTCCAAGGTCTTTTCCCTTTGTTCTCAATCTAGACTGTGGAACATCCTAGAAGGCCCCTCCCAAGGAGTCTGGGCTGTGTACTGGATTACATTGACTGTAAAAGCTTGGTAATGTAATCAGACGCCAGACCACAAAGTGTCTTAAATTGGATCAAGTATGATCAGTCAGAACTAAGCACAGCAACAAGTGCCGATTTTCAATCCAAATGCTCGGCACAAAATTATGTTCAACCAACCTACCGCAATTCTACCCACCAGCACTGAAGCCTTGTGTATTTCTAGTTTACACGTATGCAAATCGAGCATATTTTGTGCTAGGGGTCTATTAAAAGAACAGGCGAAGAATAGAATGATAGAACCTGATGCCCCCTCAGGGATTCAACAACAATCCAGTTTTAAAAACGGTGCTGAAATACAGTTCCTCTGCTAGAGTCACAGCTGTCTGACTTGGTGAGCGATCGGCTCTCTCATAGACACTGGCGAAGGGGGGTGAAAGCGACGTAGAGAAACAGACCCCCCCCCTCTCCCACACACACACAATAAAGATGCTTCCTTTAATCTGAGCCAGAATGCAGGGGCTTAGGGTGTTCCTCCCAGGCTCAGCTCCATGCTACACGATGCTGTAGGGTCTGTCTCAGACCCTCTACTGTTCTCCACCACGCGCAGGTGGCACGGAGATTAACCTAATCCGCCTCCATCATCCACCACACCACCACTCTGAGACTCACATTCATGCACTATTTACCGGACACAGCCATGTAGCGATGACATGGAACGGGCATGGGGCTGAACATTTTGCAATTCCATGGTCCTGCTTACTCTTGTTGTTGGTAAATACTCAACGTTGTCTTGCTCTTTTTAGCAGTTCCTAAGCAACTACAATATTGTTTCTTTAGGGATTGCTACTTGGTTATATGGTTGTGGATGTAACCTTCGTGTAAAGTGCTACCAAAAAGCTTTGGTCACCTTAATGGGTTGAAGATTATAGTGGGAATGCAAAGCCGGAGCATTTGTTGTGTTCTTAGAACGTCAGCAAGCACCAATCAGAGCGGAGAAGACTCAACTGCTCCTGATAGCAGCATTATACACGCTGATCCTTTGACTTCGATACCGAGCTTTCGTCTCCATAATGTATTTAGTATCTTGTGGTTCACTATTAGTATCCCCATGGGGATCAATAAAGTGCTTACTTTACCCTGCACTCGTATGCGTAGATGATGTGGTCCTATCTGGGGAATTGTGCTGTGTTCTGAAATAGATGATGTGGTCCTATTTGGGGAAGGCATGGTTGCTGACAGTCCCTTTGATTTCTCTCTCTTCCCCTGTGACCTGGCCTCAGTCCCAGCCTCGGCCTTTGTTCCAGCCTCAGCCCCAGCCTTGGCCCTAACCTCATAGCTCATATCTGGAAATCTGGCAATTAGTCCCCAGTTTCTGTATTTTTCCAAATTAAAATAGTTAAAAAACCTTCTGCCGGAGGATGAGTGTTTGAGAAGAAAAGGAACCGTTCCTGTCAATTTGCCATTGCAAAAAAGAAATAACTAACAAAACAATGACTGATAATCTTATTGTTTTTTTTTGCGAGGTCTGTGTATTGATTTCTTGACAATTGCTTCTTTCCAAAGCCTTTGCAGAAACAGCACATGCATAACATTTTCTCTCCAAAGCCTAAGCAGATTTGAGCATGGGTGAAGTAAAAACCTTTAGAGACACATGAATAAATGTTCACTCACAGCTCATGGTACATAATTTCTCTTTTATTAGATGTACTTGTACAATTTCAAAATTCCTCTAAGCTTGTATCTAAAGCTTCTCTGATGACATGGGATGGTCTTTTACTCAGAACATGAGAACTGTGGAGGAACTTCAGAGGACACTATCCACAACTTTGTGCTTATCTTTTTTTTTTTTTTTTCTTTTTTTTTTTTGGTAAATATTTTTCGACAATTTCACAAGAACATACTAAATTCTCTGTAATAATTTTGTATACCAACATGCTCACAATGTCCTGGACCTTCGTCGTAATCATTACAACACCAAACAAACAACCTTTTTGTTCCCTATGTGCTGATCTATGGTGGCGGCATCGTTCTAACGTGGTTTTCCTTGTGGATTAGAAAGGGCTTGTCATAGTAACAAAACTACAGGACTTGTGTTCACTTACAAGGGCACGGCCACAGCCGTTAACGCCCCAACCGAAATAAGAAATGGCATACCTTTATCTCCGAGATTCTTGCTCTACTCAGATTTGATCCACAACAGAACAATCCTCACTCATATCAACATGGAAAAAAAAAACTGTTATTACATTTAAAGCGTTGAGAATAGCTCATCCTGTGGTTAGACAGCCAACCACAAGATACAGTTTATATCTGGCTCTATCAAATAAAAATGTCAGATAAATGTTTATGATATTTGTATGTGGCTATATTGTGCATGTGCTTCTAGTGGATATTTACATATTTTTATATATTTTTTCAAATACTTTCTTTTTGAGTGTTTTCCACTCTATACATTGTGCAAAAAAAAGGCTCCAGTCTGTTTCAGAAGGCCACCGTGTGTCTAATGATTCCACTTTGCTCTTTGTATGGACTTGTAAACTAGAGTTCTTCATGAGACTCAACTTGTGGATTGGGTAAAAGTTGTTTGAGCAAGAGAAGAATTATGTTGCTTAAGTCATAACCTGATTCACTGTGGTGCTGTCACTGTTTTTGAAGACAACAACATACTTGTACTACATACCATTGCAGGTATCCTATTGTAACTCTGCTTACATAGTATCCACGGCTGTAGACAGCATGCCAGAAATTTGTTCTGTTTAGGACATACTACAGTGCTTATCATTACGTCTTGAACTAGCACACACAGGTTTGCAATTGAGCCAGAAATAAGGCCTGTGTTCAAGAGAAGCTTTAGAAAGCCAACCTTTTGTTTCATCAGTAACATTTTAGTTTGTTGGAACTTGGGGAAACCACCGTCAAATTTGCAAGTAATCTTTCCCAGATTTAAAAGCTAGTTAGCAGCTAGCTGCTAACTAGCAACCACAACACCTGGAATGAGAGAGTTAGCTCAAGCGTGTGTTAAACACAGGCCTTATTTTACAATTGTCAATAAGAAAGCAAAGTTCATTACACCTCTGAGTAGGACGGCTGTTTTTTCTACTGAGGCCTTTAATTTCTTTCACTCATATCATCTGCAACTTTCAACCATTACTATTCCACCCTTACCACCTCCCTCAACAAGTCTTTATCTCTTTGTTCTTTACGTAATCAGTCCTCACATAAAAATGTAATCACACCTTCAATTTTGTTATATACATTTAAGATATAATACATTTTTTTTGTGGGTTACTTATAATATAATAACTACGTTATGTGATTTTGACTGTGGTTAAACATTTTCCCAATAGCAAGCTAAAAGACTGAAAGATGAAAAAGGATATTCCACCCAGGTACAAAGAGAGATTGATCAAATAAAGAGGGAGGCTGAAAAAACCATACCAGTATATCTCGCCATATCTCTATTTTGTATTCAACACTGACTGTATAAAACAAGGGCTGTACTCATTCATGAACTTTAATGGTTCCTGTTTTTGTCATACTCTGTTTTTGACAATGTGGTGTTTTGTGTGTGTGTGTGTGTGTGTGTGTGTGCATGTGTATTTTCACGTTTTGTGGAGCACAATCATCTGTTTTGGCAGACTATAACGTATAATCAACGTTTAGATTCATAAGATATATAGTTTCTATTTCTATTTTTAGAATATTATAAACTATATTTCATTCATTGTGCTTCATATTCTTTACTTTATCATTTATCTGCTCAATATTTGATAGGCAGAGTGACAGAAATCCTAAACAAAATAAATGATAACATCTTTAAATGTGTTACAAATAGAAAAATAACATGAAGATTGTTGGTGAAGATTAAAACCACTGATAAACCCCAAAATATCCTTTTCAGCCCACCTGATATTAAACATCAAATGTAATATTAGCTATTACCTGTATGACCATTTTAATCTGTTCACAATTGTGCTTGGCTGATTTCAGTCTTCATTGATTGTTTGTGGCCTTCCCCACAGAGTTGGTTATGCAAGGCAAAGATGCATACTATGTCTTCTAAACAGAACCCTAATATGAACTCACTTTTGCTGTCCATATTTCCATCGAGCATTGTATAAGACTCAGGGTTGGCGTAACGTACAGAAGGATACCAGTCTGACATTTTCTGGTGCTGAGCAGCATGTCTCCATCAATGAGCTTCATCAGTACCTGCAGGAGTAGCGGACATGGAGTTCATGTCACCTTCGTCAATAACTATTGACCATCGAGTCAACGGCCAGGGGAGACGTCATTGGTTCGTCACGGGACGCTGAGCGTAATGTTATCCTGTGTTTTTTTTCTCCCTTTCCAAATATGTCATATGTCCTCTGCTGAAATGAACCCCTGATCAATTCCTGGTCCCTCTAACTCCCTCTCTCTTTCTCTGTCTCTCTCTCTCTTTCGCTGACTGCAACACCCATTTCAACTTTCGCATATGACAACATCCATGTTTTTCCTGTGCCTAAACGACCCAACATCATTTATCCTGTGTGTAACTCTTTCATTTTCATCCAAACATCTTCTGATTTCCCCTTTCCCTCAGACCCAATGGGACATGACTGTTCCCATGTGGGTGCTAGGTCGGCCCATATGGAAGCTAGCCAGTCCATATAACAGCTAGCCAGTATATGTAAGAGCTAGCCAGTCCATATGAAAGCTAGCCAGCCTATTTAAAAGCTAGCCAGTCCATATGAAAGCTAGCCAGTGTGTGTAAGAGGTAGCCAGTCCATGTGGGAGCTTGCCAGTCTATGTAAGAGCTAGCCAGTCCATATGAAAGCTACCCAGCCTATTTAAAAGCTAGCCAGTCCATATGAAAGCTAGCCAGCCTATGTAAAAGATAGCCAGTCCATATGAAAGCTAGCCAGTGTGTGTAAGAGGTAGCCAGTCCATGTGGGAGCGAGCCAGTCTATGTGGGAGCTGGCCAGTCTATGTGGGAGCTGGCCACTGGAGCGATGCTGAGAGTAAATTCAAGAGCAGCAGTCAGAAGAAAGAAAAGATGCTTCCTCTGGAGTCACACATCGAACCAGGTATCTATCCCACACTGGCTGCAGATATTTTTAGAAAGTGCATTGTCGGGACACCATGAATTATTTATGCCTCTGATGCACGTTTATCTTCGACCTCTGCGACACCTGCATGCAGCCACTGCGCTCGTTACACGACGGGGTCAAAATTCAGCCTAGAGTGTAACCCAACGCTCTCTCACTCTCTCGCACTCTCTCTCGATCTCCCTCTGACATACGCACACAACCACATGCAGCACACACACACACACAATATTGTGCTCCATAAGTGCTCTCAGACGTTGTATGAAACATGTGCAATCCGATAATAGCGATTGGTGATCTTCTTGGTGTCCATAGAGAGCAGTCATTCAGAGCCTAAAGCATTCAATAGGCAGTCCAAGGCAGTGGTCAAGAGCACATACATGCATGCATACTATACACACAACACATACACACGCACACACACACATACATACCATGCATACACACAGACATAATGTACATAGAACAGTCACGTTCGACGTTTTATGCTTCTGCTTGCTTGTAATCTCCTCTAGGGATCCCCTTCCCGGATCCAGCAATGAAGGCCAATCTGCCCCCTGAACATGGTCTCAGGCGATGTGCCATTGGTTAGGTTTCAGCTTGAGCCAGATCCCCCCTCCCCCCCGGCCAATCAGGGGGTTCCGCTTCCTCCCAACTCCCCCCCCCCCCCCCCCCCCCCCCACGCACTCAGTCGGGGAAGTGCTTCCTGAGCAGGTCTGCCTGCCACATGTACTTCCTCTCTGGGAAGCTGTCGGGGATCTTGATCTTGCGGAAGTCCCGGATGCACTTGTCCATCTCCTCCTCGGCCGTCAGCTTCTCCTTGGCCGGACGCTTCTTGCAGGTGCTGGTGTCGCGCGCGCTCGCCGTCAGCGCGCGCAGCAGGTCGCTCTTCCGCCGCTGCTCCGACTGCTGCAGGGCCGCCACGGGGCCCTTCTTCGGGGGCCGGTCCAGCGTCTGCACGTGGGGGTGGGCGTGGGGGTGGGAGAGGGGCTGGCGGCTCACCGGGCCGCAGATGACCGTGCCCTGCGGGGAGCCGGCCTCGGACTGGCTCCCGGAGCTGGAGGTGGAGAGCTCGTTGGAGGAGGTGCCGCTCTCGCCCTTGCCCTCGCCGCCCTTGTGGTGCTTGCAGCAGCAGTCGCACGCAGGCGAGGACCAGCGAGAAGGGCCGCCTGGGGGGGGGAACACAGAAAGCAGAGCCTCGTTAGAAACACAGAAAAGACCTCGTTAGCACGTCCCCAGTCTGTCAAAGGGAACGGAAGCGTCGGGACGAACAGAAGGACACAACAACGCTAACAACGACGGCAATTTAATTCTGCATGTGGACGTCGAGACGGGGAGTTGTCTGAAGTCGGTGCGGATGGTTTTCGACGAGACACGTGTATGTTTCCCTGTGCTGTGAGAGAGGCGACTCGCCGTGAGATGGAGTCCTCTGATGTGAGAGCCTGTGACTAGCCCTGTGTTTGAACATGCTGCAGCCAGACAAGCATCCCACCAGCACAGACGCCCCTCTGTAAATTTCCGTTGACATTTACCCATTGTTTGCATGCAAGCCTCTGTAACTGTGTGTGCATGTGCACAGTCTGTGTGTGTGTTTGTGTTTGACAGCCTCAAGTCGCATAATCCTCCAAAAGTAGCGTGTTATGTAACAAATCGTCACACAAACACTTGTTATATTGGATAGCACGGTACAGAACTGTTCAGGCCTTCTCGGCTGTAGCCTAATAGGAAGACAACTCAAAGCCAAATCAGTACATCATCTTGTGTGACCAAAAAGCAACGTATTTACGTTTCATGGCAAACTCTTTCAAAATGGATAGAACATCTAATGCTGACGTATTCTTCTCCTGTTTGTTTAGGAGGCCTACATTTATCCATTGTGTTTGCTTATGGAGGACTACATTTCCCAAGGACTATTTCCCAGGACTATCTTCCTAGACATGCCTGCTGCAAGTTCAATGTTCAGGTTCGCCCTTTTCATGCACAGTTTGGCATTTCCTATCGGGGTGGAGCACTAACAAAGATCTCTCTTGTCAACGTGACAGCGGTGGTGTTTATCTAGACGTTATGTACTGCGGAAGAGGTCTCAGATTGTTGTACGACCTCATTCCTGTTCTCCTCTGCAGCAGTTGGTCCACCGCCAACCCTGTACAGAGGGTGAATCAAATCGAAATCGGAATCGTTCACAATTCATTAGGTTCGGTAGGAATCCAGCGAGGCCTGCGATTCATTTCAGCTTGACTTAACTATAAATGGACAGTGAAAAGAACGGTGCCCCAACAGTGAATGTCCACAGACCGTCAAGAACTCTTGACAGAAGCCAACAATCCCTCACAGCCACACCGCGGCTCCTTAATGAGATTACCCGAAGACACCCGGGTACAACTTCCCCCTTCGTCCTCCTTCCACCCTGACAGGAACCATCGCCTTTTATTTACGTGTCCGGGCAAGGCTCCCGGAATTAATTTGTGTCACTCAGCGTGAAACGGGGGAACCTTTGATCGATGAGCCGCATCCTCATAATTGGCGCCGTGAAAAATGGGGACGTGGACGTTCAACGACGACTGGCTAAATGTGCCAAGGGGCCAATTTCCGAAATTGTCGGAACAAAACGAACGGGGTAGACAGAAGGAGCTGTGCCGACATAATGAGGGCGGTGTTTTGACGAGCGCGCGCTCGTTCTACGGCCTTAGCCTCGTTCGTCTCCCGCCTGTCAGCCGGCGCCACGCCTCTGTTGATGGACACCGAGGACTGGGATGCTCGCCGCCAAGGACACGGCACACACACACCTTTTCCCCTGACTTCCCCCTCCCGAACGGGGCTAATGAATAACTGCCAGTCTCCATCGAATGACGGTCGCACGCACAAAAGTGGTGAATCTGAACGATGATGACGTGCTAGAGTCCTTTCCTGGATCCATTTGCCAAACTTCGTTCGTTTAAACCAAAGCCATGTACTGACATGTGCTATGCGTGTGTAGTGTAGGGGGTTAAATATTGGCCAAACAGTGTCACCACATGGATGTCAGCCCGTTGCTCCGATAGAGATCAGTACAATACAATACATGTAGGTGTCACATGTTAGCCGTCATATCACACCACACAGCAAATACATTCAATCCAATCAGTGTGTTCCGACTTGCAACAGTCACCAAGCACATTTAAACGCCATGAATGTTGGTCATCTACTCCGGTAAACGGACTTTGGTCCAATCCTTTGTGAACATACAGCGACATAGTTAGCTCATCTAAGACTGGATCACATTAGACAGGGTAAATATGTAATGTCTTAATACCAAGGCTTATGTCTGGCATGCATATGGATTCACGTCTCTCCGGGCCTGTCCAGGTCCTCTGTGTGTGGGTGTGTGTGTGTGGGTGTGTGTGTAAGAAAGAGAGAGAGAGCGAGAGAGTGCGAGTTTGATTGTCGTCAATCCTATAATCCTCCAAGAGTGACTCTATGTAGCTTGCGTCACTTAGCAGCCTCGGTGCAACAAGGACAGGCACCACGGGGCTTTATGGTCTGCAGTGTATGTGTGTTTGTGTATGTGGGAGTCAGGTGGCTGAGCGGTTAGGGAATCGGGATAGTAATCAGAAGGCCGCTGGTTCGATTCCCAGCCGTGTCAAATGACGTTGTGTCCTTGGGCAAGACACTTCACCCTACTTGCCTCGGGGGGAATGTCCCTGTACTTACTGTAAGTCGCTCTGGATAAGAGCGTCTGCTAAATGACAAAATGTAAATGTAATGTAAATGTAGAGGAGTCATATAATGCAGTGTCTTGTGTTACACTTGTATATAAAGCTGTGACGTTTCAAGGGGACTTTGTCCACACACACACTCCTGCTAGTCTCTCTGAGCACTAATGTATCAATCTCAGAGGGGAGAAGTTTGAAGAGAGACTTCAAACCCTCTCCGACATCCTCTGCCACACACACACACACACTTAGAGACAGCCTTCTGCCTGCCACCGAACAGTCTGATCAATCCCCTACTCCACCTTGCCCTGCTCCTTCATCCAGCAGCCCATCCATCTCCCTCGCCCCTCCATCCATCTTTTCCCCGCCCGCCAGCCATGTCCACATGTCAGAGCGTCGGTGGAGGTGAGCGGTCGGCGGCTCCTAGATTGATTCCCGTGGCGACGCGGAGGGGCGGCTGTAGCGGGGCGATCGAGGGGAGAAAGACAAACAAACGTGTGTGGAACTAAAACCCCCCCCCCAAAAAAAAAACACACCAAATAAGGCCTCCCCCTTTGCTGTCATTTTGGCTTTCATTTTGCCACGTCGCAAACTGCCGACTCACCGAGTCTGAATAGGCTGAATGAGTGCTCCTCATTTGGGGGAGGAAGCTGTGAGTTTACTGGATTTGTTTGTAACGGCTTCAACCAAATTCGAAATGTCGTTCTCTAAGCTTTTAGCTGACGGCACTTTTCCCCTGTATATTTTCAGTTTGCTCCCGATTGTTAAACAGAAGGGCTGTTTAAGTCCAAATGTGCTGTCAAATTCATATTCAGCGGTGTGTTTTCAGCGCAAAGTGGTAGCGCGACGTTCATTAGCATATTTGGCATTACCACGGTGCAGAGGGATACATCCTGTATTCATGGGTTGCACAGCCACCAGATAATTACAGTGGAGAAATTGTTCAAATAATGTCGAAATCTGCACGGGCTTCTTGCAAAAACAAGCTCTCTGACGTCAGCCATTCTTGGTGTGTGTGTGTGTGTGTCTGGACGTTGTGTGTCTGTGTGTGAAACTGGGTGCTTACGGGGTGTACGATGTGCGCGAAGGTGTTCGAGCGCGCGCCGGCGTGCGATCGTCTCCCGAACGCGCCGCAGCCCAGTGGCGTGCCTCAGCGAGGAGCCGCTCCCGTCCCGTGTGGGGAGGGCATCTGGGAAACAGACCCCCGTTCAGGGTGCTCTGTTCCCCCCCCCCCCACTGCGCTCCCTCTGCCTGTCATCGAGACTTAAGCTTAATTAGACACATCTATTTCCAGTTCTAGGGAGCGCGAGAGAGAGAGAGTATTGTTCGCTTTGAGTTTACATATTGGGCTGTAAACTCATTTCGAGTGACCGGTCTCGGGTAAACTGGGCCAATTAGTGGCGTGGATGTATCGCGGCTGCTGGTCTTCTTCTCAACAGCATCCGTTCAGAAGCAGGCTCAGTCTGGTTCTCAGTAGCCAGGGGTGATGCATTGCGAGGGCTGTGCTCACCCATGCTTTTCCCCCCGACCTTACACGCCCTGCCCGAGGACTACCCCAGCAGCTCTGCACCTTATCGAGTCATACTGATGCAAACAGCAGGGGACTAGTTCATCAGCCGGTGCCCCTGTGACAGCAAGATTTGTACCCCCTTGTGGCCCGACTAAATGTAGAGCCTGAATGATTATAAACTTTTGCCTGCTAATGCCTGCAATGCAGGGAAGAAAACTGTAGGACAACAATCATGTTTAATGTAACTGGCACCATCTGCCCCCCCCCCCCCCCCCCCCCCAGTTGAAATGGTCGATAACCTCCCCTAGACTACTTTAGGGTCTATTTGATGTATTCGATCCAGACTCTACTGTACTTTATCCTCGTCTAGTGCACCCGTCCGCCTGTCAAGATAGCCCTGACTGTAGACACTATTCCAATGGCGTGGCGTGGTAATGGCAGAGACACTGCCCCAGGCCCTGACATACAATAGACACAACACCCAGGCCAGGGGTAAACACTAGCGTGGCATTACCTGAATCCACGAGAATCACTCGAGTCCTATTAGTCTCTGTGTCCCATGGAATTGTCTCCCCCCCCCCAGGTGTAGAGCAGAGTTGGAGTCACAACTCTAAGATTTAAATGACCCCCCCCCCCCCCCACACACACACCCCTTCATCTTTTCCATCAACACTGTTGACTCGTGATGATTGCTACTGTGAAAAGAACACGCCAAAGCTGAAGCGTGCTCGATTCCAATGCAAACACATGCATCCACACACAGTCCAGGGCGGAATTATGAACTGATGATCTCTCCACAAATGCCGTGCGCTAATCTGCAAACAATAGCATGGTCGTAATCTAAAAAAATGCAAAAAAAAAATGCTAAAAAAATGACTAAATGTAAATGTAATCAACTGAGGCCGGACCCCTTCCAGCTCCCTCTCTCCCTCTCTCTCTCTCTCTCTCTCTCTCTCTCTCTCTCTCTCTCTCTCTCCCTCTCTCCCTCTCCTGTCTCTCTCTCTCTCCCTCTCTCTCACTCTCTCTCTCTCTACCACTCTTTATTTGGCTTTGTGTCAACCATGTTTTATTTATTTTTACCTTCCCTGTCTCAGTTTCACCCTTTCATCCTCTCCCTCTTGCACTGCTCTACTTTTCACTCACTCTCTTCTTGTGTCTCTCTGATTTGTCCTTTCCTCTCTTTTTTCCCACCTCTACACTCGCTCAGTCTCATTTTCGTTCTGTCATCTCTGTTTCTCTGTTTCCAGCCTCCTCTCTCTCTCTCTCTCTCTCTCTCTCTCTCTCTCTCTCTCTCTCTCTCTCTCTCTCTCTCTTCTCTCTCTCTCTCTCTCTCTCTCTCTCTCTCCACCGTCTCTCCCTCCCTCTCCTGCCCTTTCCCCCATTTGCTGCCTCTTCCTCCTTTCCCTCTGACAGCAGCTCCTCTCTCTCCGCCTTTTTCACTCTGGGGTCTCCTTCTCTCCTGTCTCCTCGCTCTCCGTCACCTGTCTCCTCTGCCTCTGTGTGTCCTGCCTCGTCTGCCTCAGTCTCCAGTGTCCTGTCTCCTCTGCCTCCGTGTGTCCTGCCTCGTCTGCCTCAGTCTCCAGTGTCCTGTCTCCTCTGCCTCTGTGTGTCCTGCCTCGCCTCCCTCGGTCTCCAGTGTCCTGTCTCTTCTGCCTCCGTGTGTCCTGCCTCACCTCCCTCGGTCTACAGTGTCCTGTCTCCTCTGCCTCCGTGTGTCGTGCCTCGTCTGGTCAGTCTCCAGTGTCCTGTCTCCTCTGCCTCCGTGTGTCCTGTCTCGTCTGCCTCAGTCTCCAGTGTCCTGTCTCCTCTGCCTCCGTGTGTCCTGCCTCGCCTCCCTCGGTCTCCAGTGTCCTGTCCCTCCGGAACCTTTCCTCGCAGCGGTCAGCGTGGCTCAAAGCGAGGACACGGCCCCTCAGGGCCACGGCGCCCTTCTCCTTCACTCCTTCACCTTCACCCCTTCTCTTTATCCTCCCCCGCCCTCCTCTTCCCCCTCATCCTCACGTGTCTCCGGGCATCTCTTACAGACGGCCCACGCCTGCACGGCCATCAAAGCCGTTTCTCTCTCGGTTCCCCTCCCCCCCCTACCGGACAGCGAACACGCCGGCACGGCCACGGAGTCATCCCTTTCTCTCTCTCTGTCTCTTCTCCTCTTGTCTCTCTCCCCTCTCTCTCTCTCCCTCCGTCTATGTCTCTCTCTCGACGGGGCTCGTGGACGGTGGACATAATGGCTTCGCTCGTCGGGCTTCTCCATCCGCTTCAGCACAGTGGCAAAGTGTCGATGCTGCATTCAGAGTGTCAACTCGTCGCCGTAGCGACAGGACCTCCTCCCCCCCCTCACCCAGCACCCAGTGATAGATGGGGACCCGGTGATAATGGATGCCTCTGGCACTAGCTCCAGTTGTATCTCCATCCCTCCCTCCCTCCCCGCCACCTCCTCCACCTTCCTTTTTTTAATGAAAACAATTGACTTGGCCGTTTGCGCTTCCTGGAGAGGAAGGAGAAGAGGATAAAAAGCCTCCCAAGCCGTTGGCCTCTCAGAGATACGCTCCTTTCTAAAGGCAGCGGGACTGAAAGGTGTCAGATCAATAGGGTGTATCGGACTGAAATCCTCCTGTTATCTCTCATTCTCTCTCTCTTCCCTTTCTGGTCACCTCTCCCTCTAATCTCTTTATCTGTCGTACGATCTGTTCCTTGCTCCTTGACTCCTTTTTTCAAACTTGATTGGCCCCTCCTCCCTGTCTCCCCTCATCTGTCCCCTCTGCAGTTCCATGTCTTAAAAGATGCTTATCGGAGGATTTCTTTTAAGAAGGGATCCGTGCAGCTGTGTGTCCAGCTGCATGAATCAGATCTCGGTCGGTCAGTCAGTCTGTCAACCAGTCATAGTTTAGACCAGGCTAGGCTGGGCTGGGCTAGGCTGGGATAACCTGAGCTAGCCTGATATAAGACTGACTGGCTGGCTAATTGAGTTGGCTACTTTAAACATTCTATATCACTGTTTTTGACTATCTCTGTGGCTGTACAGACAGCAGTTGGCCTGATGCTCTTGAAGCCTTGTGGTTCTGGCGACTGTCAGTGTTTCTTCAAACAGCGCTTTGAATGAACTTCTCTTCTCTCCTCTACATTACCCTGACTTGAATGGGGTAAAGAATTGTTGAACGTTAGCTTTGGTTTCTAGTTCACTCGTTTCTTTTTTGGATTATGACACGTGGCAGACGTGTCATCAGTCAGCAGTTTAATTGTCCTCCATCACTAAAAAGAACTTATTGATGGTTACAACAGTGGAAAAAGACTATACTACAATAAACTTTAAATGAATGAAATGAGAGCTTAAAAAGGCTTCAAATGTACCAAATGTTGTACATTCAATGAAGTCAACTTGAAGCGTTTAGTCCCTCGGGATTGCAATGTGGGATGGACACTCTGCCAGACGCTGCTACTGTCGCAAAAAAACGGCTTCCAACAGCCGCTTGCAAACTCACAAATCACCGTCACAACAGGCCGTGCGGGAAGGCGCCCAGCGTTCAGTCACGTGACTGCGCTCACGTGAGTGAGTCACAAAGATGGCACGCGCGCCCCCCTGAACCCCTCCGGACCGAAGGATGGATAAAGAAAGGAATACATTTGCGAACTTCACAGAGCCGATGACGCTGGGCCTTCTCTGTTCATGTCCTGGCGCGCTCACCAGAACGCAGGCCTTGAGAGTCAGACGGCGCTGGGAACAGTCTGGGAATCAATGTACCCGGCTCCCAGGGGCCTCATTACGAACAGTGCATGCTGGGTAGATGGAAGGCAAACGGCTCTGAGAATGTAGGACACACACATGCTCGCACAGACACACACACACACACGCACATATTGGATAAGACAGTATGGTAATTCAGCTTCAAATAAAGACGTGTTGGGTGTTGGTAAGCTTACTGCTGTGACTTAAAGGGTGTGCGCATATGAATGCCTCAACTTAAGACCAAGGGAGACAGAAGGAGCTTGGCAATGTCCGTGCAATTGTGTTCAGATGGACTGTGCCTCAAAAGCCGATGTGGTTAATTGAATTCTCAATATTTAGCACTGCACTGTTTTTTTCAGTTCCCCCCCCCCCCTTTGGCAGTATTAACACTATTAAATTTGATACAAGTTCCTTCTGCGCCTGTTCGACGAGTTGGAAACGGAGTCAATGAATGTGTGTATCTAGGGGAAGTGTATGTGTGAGTGTGAGTGTGTGTGTGTGTGTGTGAGAAAGAAAGAGAGAAAGAAAGAGAGAGTTGGATCATTATGTATGACAACTTTGGTAATTATAACACTAACACTTGTCTCCGGAGTTTCTTAAAAACGGAATATCATTAAGTTCCCTGGCTTTTCGACACAGCTGACATATTTGTGTGTCTGTTTGGGAGTTTGTGTGTGTGTGTGTCTGTGCATGTGTGTGTGCATACATGCATGCTGGCTTGTGTGTGAGTGTGCGTGTGTGTGTCTCACAGTATACCATAAGGCATTCCATCTCCACTCACAGTGCCTCTGGGAATAGAACTTCCTGTACCCAAATGGAACGTGTCTCCACATCTTCTTCAGAGAGAATTAGGAATGTTAGATTAGGAATGTTCCGGTCACGATGACGAAAAACAACATTGTGCGGCACCTGTGGGGGGGTCAAGAGACCTCACACCCTGATACAACACGACCACCGACAATCAACAATATTCAGTGTGCTTCCAACGATTTCCAACAAAGTAGGCCTCTATTGTACATGCACACCCACTGGCCGCCCCTATCGATAGACTTAAGTGTCTTCTGTGTCCTGTAGGTCTTCTGTGGACAATACCCTCCCTCTCAGGAGCACCTCGCTCATTCTACCGCGAAGAGAAAGTAACACGTTCAGCGGATGGGGGGGGGGGGGGGGGGACATAGAAGTGTGGCAGGTGCAAGACCAGTTCGACGATCGACCCAAATGGGTGGTTTGTCATTCGCTGGGGAGGTGGGGGTTTGAAGGCAAATGGTCAACCTTGTCGTAACACGGCCTCCATCTGGAGAGTTCCGCCTCTCTGTGCGCCTTCGAGGGTCTCTCTGGGCTTAGTAAAAAAAAAAAAAAACAGGATAACTTGTTTCTGTTTCACCGGCAAACCGTGGTTGGGTTTACTGGTGCGTGGCTGGGGGGAGGGGCTCTCTCCTGGTTTGTTTTATGCCTTTCCATTTGCGAAAGAATGTCAGCCCTGGAAGGCTCGTCAAGTCTGCGAGTGCGGGAGGAGGCAGATGCCGACGAGCCATAAAGGTAGACGGGTGTGAAAGAGGCGATCGCCGTGGAGACGCACGGCTGAGAACAGCTGCCGCTCCCGTTGACAGACACTCCGAGCGCGGCGCTGCGTGACAGCCCCGCTGGAAAAAGTGCTCTCCCTTCTCACGCAGGCTACCGGATGCTGACGCTCCTGGTCTCTATTCTGGCCCTCAGCCAATCACCCCGCCCCCCGCCCCCCAAATCCCCTCATCTCCTCTTCACCCACGTTTATCTCGTTTCCTCCCTTCGGTTTCATCGGTAAATGTTTTGGACCGGAGCCAAAACTTACCTCCCCCATCCAAATGTTGTTGTCGACTTCTTTAGGAGACATCCATATCAATATCGCAGACAGTCGGACTTCCCTTCCAGCTAAACTTCCCCTCCTAATAGTGTCCCTGCCTCGACCTAAGTGATCACGGAGGAGATGGATGGAGGCGCGATGCTAAATGACGTGTCACGCCCTCGGTTTTTCGACTGCCGTGGAAGAGCCCCTCTAGTCCACCCTCCTTAGTTAGCCCAACGTAAATAGGGCCGCGGTCCATTTGTCACGGTTAGCGTGTTATGGTCCCCCCCCCCCTCCCCCCCCCCCCCCCCCCCCCCATCCCCCTCTGCTGAGGGACTTGGATTTGTCAACTTCTCCTCCACGTCTCTGTCAATCGTGAGCAGAAAGGTAAATCGATACCACTGCTTCCTGAGCCAATTGTCTTCTGCGTGCCCAATCCCCTCCCCAAATGATTCATCACGACTTGGGGGACTGAATGTTCTGCTGTGTTTTGTTTCAAGCTTTTTTGGGGGGGGATTTGGAATATCTTTCGAGAAAGTTGCTGGATAGGTAGATAGATGGGTCTTCCAGAGAAACGTCTTCTGATAAGGAGCCAGAAGAGCACATTTAGTCAAATGAAAAACGCTGCCTTTAATAATTTAAGGACTGCAGAAATCTCCGACTCTATTTCGAGGCCCTATTTCGGAGTGAAATGCGGACGAATCGCTCTTGGAAAAAAGTCTGTGGGATTGAGAATTAATCATACTATTTCCTTATTGCCATCGTCCTCATCATCATCATCTTCAAGCAGCCACCCGCAGAAGAGATCTGTGGATGTGTCTAAATCCTTCATTTTCATCTCAAACTGACTGTTGTCATTATGCAATGTGCCATTTTGATTTTTTTCTATCAAACACCCCAGAACAAGACGATACACAGAATGTCAGCATTGTCAAGAAAATAAATTGTAGGACAAGAGGTTGTCTCAGAAAATGGAAATGATATCCCCCCCCCTTATTTACCTTGTATCAGATAGCCAGTCACTTTCACGAAATTGCACTGACACCGCTAAACCCTCCGTCACTGAAGTGTCACACGCGTTCTGCAAAAAGACCATTTGGAAAAACTGCACATCTACTGACAATGAGTTGAGCTACTAGTATTGCGTCCATGTTCTTGCGTTGACGTAGAATCACAATCTCATGCATGACATGCAAATATATGAGGGTGCTTTCTTGGTCTAATGGTTGACTTGAGATCCATCACATTTAAATCCATCAAATATTTTTTTTTTCACTCCACATAAACTTACTGGTCTTTAACTGGCCCAGATCTCTGCTGGGTCCTGGTTTAACATGGTGATCTCTCTCCTCAGTTCCCTGGTCTAGTCTGGTGGTCTCTCTAAGTCTGATGGTCTCTCTGCTGGTCTCCAGGTCTGACTTCCTGGTCTCTCTGTTTTGTGTTCTGGTCTAGCTTGGTGGTCTGCTCTGCTCTATTGAACTCGGAATATTCCTAAAAAGCATTTATTCGAATTCACCAATTAGAAGAAGTCTGTGGAAGAGCCTTCAAGGCCCCCTCTGGTAGACTCGGCCTAAGTTTCTCTCTCCCCCAAACTCCTCAACACTGGATTCATTAGCATAGCGGGCAGAGAGCCAATTATTTGGTATTACAAACGTCTGACTAAGGGGCTTAT